>NC_081414.1:202095635-202343135 GCF_030272615.1 Cryptomeria japonica | reverse complement strand
TATGTGTATGTGTATGTGTATGTGTATGTGTATGTGTATGTGTATGTGTCTGTGTATGTATATGTATGTATATGCATGTATGCATGTGTGTATGTATGTATGTATGTATGTATGTATATGTGTACATATCTACATATATGTACACACACAGACACAAAAATATATATATATATAAATATTCAAATATATACACATATACACACATATACATACATACATATATACATACATATATATATATATATATATATATATATAGAGAGAGAGAGAGAGAGAGAGATCTATAAATATATATGTATATATGGGTGAGTTCACAATAATGGTTCGCACTTTCACCCATGAAGGAAAAAGGCGACGATGGGAAAACAAATGTGGAGGGTGTTCATTTGTATTGGGTGAATTCAAACGAACTACCCTTTGTGGTTCACTCAAACCCCCCACTTCAATCGAACCCCCTCTTTCGAGTGAACCCCCTTTAATGATTGTTTTTGTTGATTTTTAATTATATTGGGGGGGGTTGATTTGAAAGCCCCCTTCATTCGAACCCGCTTTTCTACACTTCTCAGACACTTGCTACAAATTTCTATAGATTTTTGGCCTTCAAACCTCTGGTTGAGGGCTCAAATGGAACGACCTTGACAACCCAAAATGTAGGATGGTAGTCTTAGAAGAAAGCTTTCCAATGACTATAATTTTATTATATATTGAGTTTATTATGAAGTTGCTTTTTTAATTTTACCAAACATAGGTTTTTCACTAAACATGAACTTATTTCTTCAATGCATTGGCAAAAATAGGAAAACTAATTTAAAAAAATTCTAAAAAATAGCTATGCACTAGGTATTAATGTCTTATTTCTAAAAAAAAAATAAAAATGAATTTCAATATATATAGAACAAGTTATGTTTCAAACGTACACTTATGTCTAAAATTATAATTAGTACAACTTCAAAACTTAATAAAATGAAAAATATTCAACATATCACTATCAAACCAAATGTATTCTTCAAAAAAATTGAAAAAATTTATTTAGAATTTGTAGAAAATATGTTACAAATCACTAGTTTACATAATCTTCAAATTCTTAACACTTTAAAAGTTATAGGTGTTGGAAAGTGAAGGTTTTTTTCAAAATGTTCATCTAAGTGTCAAGATTGGCCAAAATGCGGGAACCACTATTGTGAGCGCGCGCGCACACACACACACATGTATGAATATATATACATACATATACGTATGTATATATATATATATACATACATATACATCTGTATACATATATATACATACATATACACACATATGCATACATATACATACATATATACACATACATATGTATGTATATATATGTATATATGTATGTGTATATATGTATGTGTGTGTATGTATGTGTGTGTATACATATATACATATGTATATATGTATACACACACATACATATATACACATACATATATACATACATACATACATACATACATATATATATATATATACATGTACATATATATAATATATATGTATACATATGTACATATATATACATATACATATACATACATATACATATGTGTGTGTGTGTGTGTGTACATATATATGTATATATACATGTATAAACATGTATATGTATATGTATGTATGTATGTATTTATGTGTATATGTATATGTATATGTATATGTATATGTATATGTATATGTATATGTATATGTATATGTATATGTGTATGTGTATGTGTATGTATATGTATATGTATATGTATGTATGTATGTATATATGTATGTATGTATATATGTATGTATGTGTTGGTAAACAGATTTGTCCCTTTCTTGAAAACTTAACAACTATCTTCTTTAAGCAAGATATGACTCTGTTTCACCCTTTTTAAAGGAAACAAACTACCAACAGTTGGATGAATTAATAAAAATTTAACCTCTGCATTAGAGGGGAGCTCCTCGTATGATTTGCAATAATTTATTACACAAATGATATGCTAATACTTTTTACTAGAAAGAATTGAAAGGCTTCAACATTCATTCATCAACACCAATAAATGCCTTCAAAACTTTAAACATAGGAAATTTTTGGAAAGAATATTGAATGAGAGTTCACAGACTCTGATTACAAACATGATCACAATATTAATTCAAAGCATAACGGAGGCTCAACAATACTGAAGGTTGATCGATACTCTCTCATGCCTCACAAGGCAAGGGGGATCAAGAAAAACAATATGTGCGAGTCTCCTAACAACTATTGATAACCATGAATTAAGGAAAATATAGAGATAACTTATCACAGAAGTATATCATGCCCATAACACCTTCTCAAGAAAGATTATTAATCTTCAAACACACAGATTTAAAGACTGCATAATATAGCATTTCATTGATAATCAGCCATTGTATTTCCAAACAATTCATATAAGAAGCAAAATATTATCTATTGCTCCTCAAAATCAGAGTTTTTCGGAACCCATTTAAAGGCAAGCTTTTCAGCTTAAATAGCCACCAGGCCATAGTTTTTACATAATTAACAAATAACATTTACTTTCACTTCAGTGAAAGAAACTATTCAAATGACACAAAAGAAAGATAAATTAACAGCCACTGAAAGGCTAACATTTCATTGTAGCACAACTAAGCATCTACCGCAACTGAAGTTACAGGCTTGTCCTGTTTTGTTGCGGATCCTCGCCATTCTAGGTGTGTAGTCGAAAAGTTTAGGATAACTTGGAAATAAGGCAGGCTAATGTGTATGATCCTCTGCTTCCACACTTCCTTTTCCATATTCACCTGTGTGATCTTCGCTTTATGAACCTCCAAGTGATTCGAATAGACAATGAGCATTGATTCAATGCTTGTTACTTTCAAAAAGTCATCGGTAGTCAAATATTTTGTGGTCTGAATGGAATGAACTCTATCTTGAAAGACTTTAATCATGTCTACAACCTCCTCAGTCACCTTAGCTCCCTCCTTCATGAGTTGGATATAAATACATTTAAGGTCCTTCTATATAGTGTCAATCAAATTAGTCAGTCCCCTAAGTAGCTTAGTGGACTCTTCATGGCCCTGCCCGATGATTGAGTTGTGCCATTCCACATTTTTCTTTGACACGTATAGCACATTATCATCTAGGTTCTCCACCAGTTTCTTAGGTAGGAACTTCATCACTCTATACTTCTAAACATCATTCATTTGTGCAAGAACCGCTACCCACTTAATCCTTTCCTTTTCCTAGGCGACTGTCTCCAGCTCAAGGTCTTTACTCACAATTTCTACACCCTTACAAAGCTTGACCAGATTAGTAATATATTCCAATCCTTGTTGAATTATTAGATCCAGCCATTTGTTGAAAATCTTCATCACTACCCTGTTCCTTTGAACTTGATCAAGCATCTTCTAGTTTGCTGGAGACTTAGGGTCAAATGACACTGGTATCTGCGATAATGGTTGAGGATTTGGATTATGAATAGCGTTGATGTACTCTACCATCTGTGCGATCATTTTCTTCATTTCTCTCTTGTCTTTTTCATCTTTCCAAGTCCTTGAGATTATCCTCTTTGTAGAAGATTCCAAATGTTTTACATCCATAGCCCTTGATGCAAAGCCCAAATTTATTTTCTCCACAGTAAAATCTTCCTCTGTGGCCTTATCTGCATCTCTCCTAGGAATGGGCTTGGCCACTTAAGTTGTCCAGTGTCCTGTTGTGTCATCCACATCAAGCATTGCTTGTGTTTTGATCTTTTTGGGTTTTAATGCTTTTCCTAAGAATTTACTAACCATGTCCTCCAATGGAATGGTGACCGGCACCACGCTCCTCTTCTTTCCAATGGCGGCTTCAAGTCGTCTTGGTGCATTGGTAGGTCTTTTAGGTGGCAGGGTGACCTGTGCATTTGGGGATGTAACGATTACCAGAGTATTCATGACATCCTATTGAGTTTCTACTCCTTCATTTGTATCTACTTCTTGTATCCCAGGCTCGCTTTGATCCTGTAGGTCTATTATTTGTTCAAGCTCTTCACTAGAGTCTAAATCCACCATGACCCGTCGCAGAACAGGCTCTCTACTCTTCTTCTTGCTTCTTTACCGGGTTACTCAGGAAGCTGTAAGACCAAATGGCAACCTTCCTAACCTTCTTGGTGATATTTTCTCTACAGCGGGCTTTGAGACACCCAATAACACCATGAAAACTGGAAATTCTTTAGGAGAACAGAGCTGGATTTACCTTTAGCCCCTCCAATTAATTGAAGTATGGCAACTGTGACCTTCCTAAATATGGAAATAAACTCATACATTTTTCTTTTAGTTAGACAAGTAAATATCAATAGGGCTGCACACACTTCATCATGATTTACTCAAGCACGTGAAGTAATGGTGAAATGACAAACCTGACACCTTAATTACCCATCACTTCCACATGGGCAATTTGATGTTTTCATGATTACTTTCCAGATTTAGAATTTTGAAAAGCCGAATAAGGGAATATTCCTTCTTGTTCCGCTGCTTTTATTTCCACCAAAAATCTTTTCGGATTAGTTTGAAAAGAACTTATGAACCCTAAACCACTTGAACACAAGGTTCAATGGTTCAAGTTCACTTAAGAAATAAAACAGTAATGGTTGGCACATAAACAACACCGGGAACGAGCGGCAAAAGAAAAGGACTACTTAAAGTGAACCTTGAACCTTTTGAACTACTTAAAATTTGGTTCAAGGTTCAAGACTATATATCAACTCAACATAAAAAGACTCTCGCTCATCATAAAACAATACATTACCACAACTCACAAAAAGGCCTTTTGAACCTTGAACCTTGAACTTCTTGAAATTTGGTTCAATAGGTTCAAACTTCAATGACCAAAAACAAAGGAACGCGCTTGAAATTTGGTGACAAAGACCAAAACAACTTTCTTTTTAAACCGTGCTTTGAACCTTGAACCTTTGAACCTTTTGAAAAAGAGTTCAACGGTTCAAGCACGAGGAGAACAAATGAACCGACGGAAACAAAAGGCACAAAAAAGGCAACCCACAAATTTCAATAATTTTTAAAAAGAAAAAACTTACGGGTGGACTAATAGTATGTATGTATGTATATAAACACATACATACATATATACATGTATACATATGTATATATGTATATATATATATATATGTGTGTGTGTGTGTGTGTGTACATATTTACATGTATATATACATATATATGTATATGTACTTATATATACATATACATATGTATATATGTATATATATATATGTGTGTGTGTGTGTGTATACATATGTGTATATATATATATATATACATACACACACGGAAATATATATATATATACACACACACACAATTCCCATGCCTGATCAAAATGCACGTCTCATCACCACTATCAGAACTTGTGATGTATGTATGTATATGTATGGTAAAAGTAATACAACCATCTACCTCTAGTGGAATCTATCCTGGAGCCCTTTGGAGCTAGTGGGCATACACTTGGATGTTTTGGTTGTCAAATAGAGGCATGTGAATGTGAGAGAATGTAACCCATAAAACCTCCTCTTAGCTTTAAAATTTTCTCTCAAAGAGACATCTCCCACTCTTGTTGTGCTACCTCCTACTCTTAAGCAATGGCTAAGTCATCGATGAACTATTGCACTCATGGATATTGTAGATCAGTTGAGGCACCACTATGTTCAACCTCTAGCTACCCATTGAGTTCATTGGCCTAGCTCTTGAAAGGATCGAGTTCCTTCTCAACACTCTCTATTATCATCGCTACTATTTCATTTTTAGTAGCTAGAGACCGAACCTTGGTTAGGTCTGCTGAACTCATTGACTTGTCAACATTAGAAGCTATGTGGATCATTGTACCTCCTTGACTTAGTTCTCCTCATAGGCCATCCTTAGTTGCATTATCAACTTGAATATATAGATACGAGATCTGGCTATTTTCTATGGATGATAAGCATATAGGACCTATCTCAAAATTTGAATAGCTTAGAGAATATCTACAATTAGTTGACTTAAGAAGCTAGGCCACTCTCATGTAAACACTACAAAATAATAAAAACATGGTAGACATCTTTACTACATCCTAGTAAATCAAGACAAATTTAATGTATTTTAAAACATATTATATTCTACAACATCTCAAGTTAACATAATGCACTTCTTACTTGTGTTTTCGGCCTTCCACTTTAAATATCACAAATTAGGTACCCTAATTGAAGCCACACTTGAATTGATGATATATGGAAAAGTGGGTACTATTATGGGACATATTAGTGAAGTTGAGGATGCTATTTTAGCTCTAATAGGGGGTTCTACCCTCTATCGTACACTTGGTCTCTCCTCTGCCTCTCTTGCTAACTCATTTTCTTCCTCCTCACCACTTTAGGATGACCCTTGATCGTCCCATCTCTCGATAACACATTTGGACACATTTTCCAACGTAATATTGTCAGAATTCCAATGGTTTTGTATCGTAGGTTCGACAAAATGTCGATGAGTTTTTTGTCGCTAAAATTTTGTGAGAGCATCTGACGCAAGATATTTTGTCAAAAAACCGATGAACATTCCATTGGAAACCAATTTCATCTCAACGGAACCATGCAACAATTTTCGTCATAACTTCGATGAAAACCATGGTAGTTTTCCATTACTCATACAACATTCCTGTCAAAACCATGTTGTACTTGTGGCGAATTTGGACGACATTGATCGTCAAAATTCAGATGGACTACCACTATGCTCTGACAAGAATGTTGTGCCTTCGATGAAAATTTTTATCAGAATCTCAACAGTTTTGTCAGGGTATTTTGGAGACGTTCGTTGAAATTTTGACAAAAATTTAATATTTAAAAAAAAATGTCAATCTCTCTCTCTATCCATCTCTCTCTCTCTCTCTCTCTCTCTCTCTCTCTCTCTCTCTCTCTCTATCTCTCTCTCTCTCTCTCTCTCTCTCTCTCTCCGCCTTCTCTCTCTCTCCCTCTATTTTCCTCTTTCTTTCTCTTAGGTGTCTCTATCCCATTCTATCCATTCTCTCCCTCCCACTCTCTGTCTCTTTGTCAGATTCTCCCTGTCGGCCTCAATCTCTATCTCCCCCTTTCTTTATAAGGTTTAGAGTTAGGTTTGGGGATTGATGGTTCACTACAAACTCTCTATATCCATATTATTTGCATTACATATCAGTACAAAATTAAACTTAACTTTGAAATTTTTTACTTGGCTAATAGATGGTGTGATGTGGGGAAAAGTGAATAATGGGGAGATCAAGAGGAAAGCTTTTCTTCCCTCCATGGAGAGATGAAAGTCTTACTTTGGATTTCCCTTCAATCACCTCACGTAAATCACATTTAAAAGGGGGGGGGGGGAAGGGTGGGGAATTCGCTAGATCCAATCTCTTAGAAAAGAAATTGAATACTAAATGAATTGATTATGATGTGGAAATGACAAGCTAACCCTTCTTTTAGAATGGAAAATGATTGAATTATGTGTTTTGAGACTAAGTGTAAAAGTATAAAATAATTGGTTATAACTTGAGATAGAAGCATGGGATGAAGCTGTGCACCTAGATCTGGATATAATATGTTGAGACGAAGCTGCCCTATGAATTTGAGAAAAAGTCATCGGGACCATGTAGAAAGTGCACACGGTCCTCCGAAAAATCCGTGAAATGAAGGGTTTTTCCGCCTCTGTAAATGGAGTCCAAAACTGCAAGAACAACTGTGCACCTACAACCTACACATAGAAAAGAGAGTAAAAGGGGTTGGGATTGGGGGTTTGCCTTCAGGTCAAACCCCAATTTTGGAATTAACCAAATGATGAAAGAAAGTACTTGCAAGTAAATGTAAATGAAAGATTGAAATGTAATTCACCTCAAGGCAGGATGCAATAGGAATGTAAATAGATTTTCTTGTGTAGAATTGAATGATGAAAGAGATATCCTCTTCAATGGTTGAATCCTTGGCTTGAATGCAACACCTATCCTTGAAGTGAGACTTGAGAATGCTCAATGATTGAAATGAATGCTTGAACGCTTTAATTCTCTTGAATGCTTGAATGCGTGATATCATGCCATCAAACCTATACAAATTTTGTCTTATGCAAATAGGAGGGAAAATGTGACATATATATATTCATCAATTAGGGTTATTGGACTAATTTTTTCCATCATAGGCCGACACAGGGGAAGTTTTCCTACTGAAATGCAAAGCTCAATGCATAATTTGAATGAAGGAGCCTTGAAATAGGGTAGGGATGGTGGCATCATGCCCCTATCCTACCATTAACTTAGGATAAGAAGCGGGTTTTAGGTGATGCGGAGTATGGAAAAAGTGCAGTTTTCAGGGATGAGAAAGTCTCGGGTCTTCAATCAGGCTTGGGGATTTGATTCGCCAATGTGAAGACCCTAATGTGGTCGAAAATTGCAAGGCTCACAATTTTATGACACTACATTCATCCCCCACTTTAGCGAGAGTAGAAGTGTATGCCGATACTACCGGTAAAGTACAAGAAAACAAGATTGAAAGACTTCTACCATAGCAAGGAGGCAAGATACACTAAGCCCCTAGTGGACTTAGGATCTTACGAATTCTATTGACAAAGTAAAAGGGAAGAGCAAGAGAGAGAACCATGACTACAAATAGCAAGGTTCCCCTCACTATGAGTCATGAAAAGCAAGGATATCAAAAATTAAAAAGAAAAGCCCAATTCACTAAGTAACTTTGAGTATCGAGAAATAAATTATAAGCGATCGTGCATGCCTTATCGGGAGCTATTTCTTTAAGGTAGGATACACCCAAGAGAGAGAAAAGAGTAGGAGCACGTTATCACAAGGATTTAGCCCCTAGTCGAGGAATAAACCTGAGGATAATGAGCACAAAACATGAGGTAGTTTCACTTTCCTCGAGGTCAGTATGTTGTATGATAACTCATGTATATCATATATGTATATGCATATATGAATCATCATTCCCCAAAGAAAGGAAACTACCTTAGAAGAAATGGAATAGAAGATGTCTTTTGAGTCAACATGAAAGAGACTAAAAGAGATCTCAATACTTTGCATCCTCCTCAAGTAGACATTAAGGGGAAATTAGAAGAACAGGGATACACATAGAATAATAATCACAAAAGAGCAAAAAAAGAGAGAGGGAGAAGATCTATGGTGCTAATGTTGCTAATATATCATGACATCTACCTCCTAATCTTGTTGATCACTATTTCAGGAAGGTAGGAAACATGCCAGAGGAACGACATCAAGCACAACATATGGAGCTATCACAAGATCCAAACAAGGCCTATGCTCATGTGGTAAGTCACTTTGTTTGACTCTAGGAGCTAGGATTAGGGCTTTTGAAAATTATGTTGATAAATGCTTGTCAACATCAACATATTCATAGTCACTATCAAAAGCATTAGGATTTGTATTTTCATCACGAATAACATTTTCACCTATTTCTTCATCTAGATTTATAGAAAGAGGAGCTTTCACATGAATAGAAGTAAAACTATCACATGTTTTTTGCATCTTGCGATTTGGAGATTTAGGTTCAACATCTTGCTTAGGAGAAAATAGAATCATATCAACTGTTGGAGTCTTGGGAGATTGAATGTTTTGAGGAACAACTTCACAAGCTCAAGCATGATGTCTTCATCGGTGGTCTCTCACACAACGATTTTTTTGAGTCTTAGCAAAAGGCTGAGAGGAAGGAGGAACAATTGTTGGAGGGATATTTTCCTCTTTGATAGTTGAAGGTTTAGGTTGAAGTATTTTAGGTTGGACAAGAGGAGAGGAATGCCTCTTCTCTCTATAAGAGGAAGGAGGTGGAACTGTGCCATATAAAGGAGGAATATTAGGTGTACAAAGGAGACCGAGTCCATCATGGGAAGGTGGTACAAGTCTAAACTTAGAAGGAATATTGTTGTTCTTCTTAGGAGAAGGCATAGTTACATCCATAGGAATAGGTTGAGGATCTTCCTTAGGAGGAAGATTAGTCCTATCCATTAGGGGAAGAACTTCATCTTCAAGAATGATAGGAATTTAAATTGTTGGAGATCTAGGTTGACTTAAGGATAAGATCATATCTTTCTTCCATTTTTTATAAGATTGGAAAAGATCATCACTCCTTTGTGGAAGAGATTGAAATTGGTAATGCCAAAATAAATCAATAGGAACCCTTGGGATTCTCTTGGATGGTTGAAATGAGCTATGGTTAACAGTTATGCTTTCTCCATTGTGGAAAAATTTTAAAAACTTATGAATTGGAGAAGCAATAGCCTTCATGGAAGATAGACAAGGATAGCCAAACTTCACATGGAATTGCTTGAAAGAAGGAATGATAATAAAGTTGACATCGATAGATTTAGTGTGAACTTCAATAGGAAGAGTGATAGAACCAATGGTAGGACAAGAGAAGATATCAAATAACTTCACAACCACATTAGTGTCATCATAAATTGGTTTATGCAATCCTAAAGTGAAAAGATACTTCTCAGTGATGACATTAACCATGCAAGAGGGATCAACAAGAGCACCACAGTAAGGTTGTCCTTAACCTTCGTGACTATGTATAAAGGGCTATCGGGTGCCCTAATGGTTTCACTAGGATTAAATGTAATACAAGGATCCTTAGGTGTCTCTTGTTTCTCTACCATATTCACTAAATTTAGAGCTATGGTAGTGAGATCAAAAGGAGAGAAAGAGGTATGTTCAATCTCAATCGCATTAGAGGTATGAGAAGGCAAAGGATTAGTAAAAATCTTAAGATTTTGATTAGGAGGAACTACTGATTTGTTTCCCTTATCATTCATAACTATCATAGATATAGTATTATTGTCAATCAAATCTTGAATCTTACTTTTCAATGCAAAACATTTCTCAATATAATGACCAGGCTGAAGATGAAATTGACAAAAGGAATTGTTATCAAAATAAGGAGATGCTAGCTTAGATGGATCAACTGGTTTTATAGGAGGAAGATTGATAACATTTCTTTGTAACAACTGAGACATAATACTATGTAAATATTCATTCAAAGGAGTAAATTGTCCTTCTCTTTTGAAAAATTTAGAAATAGGAGACACACCTATTGTGGCATTCACATTGTTGTTGTTGATTTTATCATTGAATTTCATGATGAAGCCTTTTGTTGGTTTGAACTTCGCAAATGGTTGTTTAACACTCTCCCTCTTATCACTTGGATCCATAGGAGTAGATAGCTCCATTTGATTCACACCTAGTTGATAATTGTGGAGTGTTGCGCACAACTGCGGAAAGGAAGTAAACTCAGACAAAATAATTTTTTCCCTAATATCTGTCTGCAAGTTAGAAATTAAAATTATTTGAATATTATTATTAGGTACAAGAGAAGAAATTTGAGCACACAAATGTCTATATCTACCAATGAAATCAATCACTTTTTCTTTAACATGTTGTTTACAATGCATTAAATTTGTCAAAGTAATTTTAGGACCAATGTTGTTTTGAAATTGTTGAATGAAAGAATTTGCTAATTGTTGAAAAGAAGTGATAGAATAAGAAGGAAAAGAGCAATACCATTGTAAATCCTTATCTCGTAGTGTTCTTGTAAACAATTTTGCAAGCAATCTTTGATCATAAGAAAAGTCAGTACACAAGGTTTGAAATGTTTTGACATGCATTAGAGGATCGCATTTTCCATTATAAAGTTCCAATTGAGGGACCTCAACATGCTTAGGTTGCATGACTTTAACAATATCAAGAGAAAGTGGGCTCGCAACATCAAATGTGGGCACACTAAACTTAGATTGACTCTCATGGAAGCAATTTGTTGTTGTAAGGAAGACACAGTTTAAGCAAGATTTTTAATGGTCACTTCGGTAGAAGAATTGATGTTAGACATGGTTGATTGAAAAGGTGATGTGATGTTTTTGAAAGAAGGCATTGATTGAAAATAAGGTAGTGAGACATTATGATAAGTATGCATAGGTGTTGATTGAGTAGGAAAATGGACACTTAAAGGAGGAATAAAATTGTTGAATGGATTTCCCCCATGTGTCACATTGATTGGTTGAGGGATAATATGAATGCTTATTGAAGACATAGGTAAAGATGGGGGATTAAATGAAGAAGAGGGATTGTCCCCATGACTAATTGTTATCAGAATAACATTTTGAGTTGAAATAGCCATGATGTTTGAGGTAAAAGTAGGAACACTAGTCATAGGAGTAGTTAAAGGAATAGAAGAATTGACATGTGTTGAAGGTTCTGAATAACCTAGGGTTTTAGCACAACTCTTTATAGGCATGACATTAGAATCAACAATATGAGCAATGCCACATAATATATCAATTCCATTCTTATCACTTTGAATCATGCACTTTAGACCTTCAATTAATGGAAGAGCTTCACTATTAGGGTATTTTTCGGACATCCATTATTGAAAGTTGTCAAATTGACTATCCAATTTTGAAAGTTGATCTATGGACACTCTAATCAAAACTTATTCTTCATCATGGGATTCATCAATTGGATAGATAGGGATATCATTAAGATGGGAAGAATTAGCATTATCCTCATTAAAGAAGTCACTCAAATTATGCTCCATATCTTTGGTAATTAAACCTTGGGAAGCCTTAATTCTAATGCTTCATCTAATGGGGGTAGTATAGGTAGGACTAATAGTGGGAAAACTCATGCACTAGAGGGAAAATTTGAAATTTTGAATTATAGGAACAAAGTGTACAAAAATTGAATAATGCCAAATTTGTGAAAATAATGATTAAATAATTTGAACTTTGTTGAAAGGGGAAAATGACACAATTTCCAAAAAATAATTTTATGATGAATGAATGAAAATTGGAATTTAAAATTAGGGTCAATGGGATACCACTTAATTTTAAAATTGACAAAATCAGAATTCTTCAAATTAGGGCAGATTAGAATTAACCACTTAATTTTTTTAAAAATCTTGAAATTTGAAATGTTGAATTTTGAAGGTATTGTTTTATTTTAGAGGGATCAAAAATTGACAAAATCAGCCAATTTTTTGGATTCAAGCTATTAAATACTATCATAACAGTCTCCTGAAATTTCAGGAAAAAAGATGGGGACCGTGTTGAAAGTGCACACGGTCTTCCCAACATTTTCAAAAATATTTAGGGATGAAAGTTACGATAATTTTAAAGCTAACACCAAAAAATTGGTGGATTTTACAACCTCTAGATAGGTGAAATTAAGGTTTGAATGTGAAAATAGGACCCTATTAGGGTTTTGAGAAAAAAAAAAAAAAGGAATTGAATTGCAAATTTGAAAAGGTTCAAACCTAATGGATAGGAGCACCTTGAAAAGTGTTTAGAAAACTGAAATTGATTGAAATTTATACAAAATCCAATTAAATTTAAAAAGTAGGGTTTTAGGACCTAACCACTAAATTTTTGAAATTTTGAATTTTGAAAAAGGAGTGAAATTGAAAATTTGAATTTTAGGAAAGAGGATAAGTCTGAAAACAGTCACAAATCTAAAAATGAAATGGAAATTCTATTTTTGCACAATTTCAAGATGATTTTTAAAAATTAGGGTTTTGACACTTAACCTCTAAATTTTGTGAATTTGATTTGTAAATTGAACAAGACAATGAAGAAATTGAATTTGACAAACAAAGAAATTTTCAGATTTAGGACAATAGCAAGCAATTTTTTTTACAAAACACGAGTTCAATTTCAATTTTAAGAACTAGGGTTTTGAATGAATTAACCACTAAGTTTGCAAAAAAAAAAAACTTATAAATGGAAAATATGCAATGATTTTCCAAGGAAAGCATGCAAGACGCCAGGTTCACAAAAATGTGATGTGGGGAAAAGTGAATAATGGGGAGATCAAGAGGAAAACTTTTCCTCCCTCCAAGGAGAGATGAAAGTTTTACTTCAAATTTCCCTTCAATCACCTCATGCACATCACATTTAAAAGAGGGGGGAAAATTTACTAGATCCAATCTCTTAGGAAAGAGATTGAATACTAAATGAATTGATTATGGTGTGAAAATGACAAGTTAACCCCTCTTTTAGAATGGAAAATGATTGAATTATGTGTTTTGAGACTAAGTGTAAAAGTAGCAAACAAATGGTTATAATTTGAGATAGAAGCATGGGATAAGTTGTACATCAAGATCTGGCTATAATATGTCGAGATGAAACTACTTATGAATTTGAGAAAAAGTCGCCAGAACCGTGTTGAAAGTGCACATGGTCCTCCAAAAAATCTAATGAAAGGGTTTTTCTGCCTCTATAAATGGAGTCCAAATCTGCAAGAACAACTACGCACCTGGAACCTACACACATAAAAGAGAGTAAAAGGGGTCAGGATTGGGGGTTTGCCTTCAGGTCAAATCCCAGTTTTGGAATTAACCAAATGATGAAAGAAAGTATTGCAAGTAAATGTAAATGACTGAAATGTAATTCACCTCAAGGGAGGATGCAATAGGAATGTAAATAGATTTTCTTATGTGGAATTGAATGATGAAATAGATCTCCTCTTCAATGGTTAAATCCTTGACTTGAATGCAACACCTAGCCTTGAAGGGAGACTTGAGAATGCTCAAAGCTTGAAAGGAATGCTTGAACGCTTGAATGCTCTTGAATGCTTGAATGCGTGATCTCATGCCATCAAACCTATGCAAATGAAACACCATGAACAACTGGAATATGAACATGATAACCATCATCATCTAGATAACCTTCTAGAAGCTGCACCAACACTACTTATGCATAATATCAAAATATCTTCAACAAAGCTCTGTTGGTAAAACCCTTACCGGTAACCAAAAGGCTTACTAGAACAAGTGATAGCTTCCGAATCACCAGATCAATACCAACTGACTGATCATATATCTAAATAGCATGAATAGAAGATCTAATCCAATTCTATAAGCCAAAGCATACCAAAGTATATCGGATCAACATGATCTTACCAGCTAGAAACCAATCATCCTATCAGGACCAATCGGATACAGGTTAACAACCAAATCAGCTAGTGTTGACATCAATGACAAAACATAAATGCAACACATAATGAATTCCATCAAATTGACAACATATCTAATCTTCAAATGCAAGCAAAGGTGAGAAAGAAAAGTATTGGTGAACAAGCATTAAAAAAAATGATAGAAAAAAGGGAATAACACAATGGATATTAAAGGTAGATGCTTTGTATCGAGGTTAGTGGTTGTTGGCCAATTTATTTTTGAAAGAGTAGTCAATCATTCAGATATGCAGCATGGAATGGTTTAAATCACACATTGAGGTATATCCTAGATTTTATGCATATATCAACTCTCTAAAGATAATGAGGTGAATGATGAAGCTTTGTTGTTAGGTTCTAGATGAGCATTAAAAATGATTGTTTGTTATTATAAATGTATTAAGGGTTGTTCTTAGGTACAATACCTAAAATACAATTCAAATACTTTGTGCTTCAAGTTGACTCAACTATCAAATGAGTGGAAGAGGAAGCATTGATCCACGATTTAAAATTTCAAAATGAAAATCTAAATTTATTATCTAAAATCATTAAACTAACCTACACCAATTCTTTAATTCTAATCTAAACCAGAACTATGAACGACAAATTAAAATTGAGCTTTGAACCTCAAAAATAAATATGAATAAAATTAAATTACTTTCATCATATTAAAATGAATATTAAAAAAATCAAAATAGTCATCATATTTATCAATTTTCATTAAAAGTATGTGATTTTATATACAATTATTTTAAAAACAAAGAAATCAAAATAAATAAAAAATGAAAGTAACAATTTTCTCCATTATAGATCACATATATTAAGAAGATACATTTTGTGAGACAAAATACGTGGAAGGGAAAAATTTATAATCGAATGAATATGGAGCAACAACAAAAGTTTGGAAAATCATCCTAATGATTAAGGAAGCTTCAAATTCTCCCTGACAATGTTGGAAATGTCTACCCATGTGTGAAAGTATATCATCCTGATGATTAACGATGCTCCAAATTTTCCAAATTTACAAGCAAGTGAAGCATGAAATGTTGAAAGAGAAACTATCCAATCCATGCCAGCATAAGTAAAAATATGGACTGAATCTTGAGTACTTAATTGAGTTTCATTAACAAACATGGAGTACAACTTAAATGTACAGTTTTTAAAGCTAAAAACCTTCTTTAAGTTTGCTTGTTGTAATGCCCCGCCAGGAACCCTAAAGGAAAACAACACAACTAGGCAACTAAAGGGTGAAATAAATTTTTTTTTGTTAAAGAGTAAGTGTACTAACTATAATCATTGCATGTTTAACAACACAACGAAAGTCAATCATAAGTTTTCCTCAGGGTAACCAACGAAGATTAATTTTCATAGATTATATTAACACCATAGTTAATCCATTTAATTAAATAAATTGAACTCTTAAGTTTAAAACTACACATACATCCAAATTTCATAATAAAGAAATAAAAGTATTCCAATGTATCCAATTTCCATAAACCATTTAAACATAAGATCAAAACAATAACATTCATTTCACTGACATAATAATATTACAATATCCATAAATACATGGCTTCCAATAATATCACCGGTTACAAGGATACAATATCAAGGTTACATAAAAGTCTGATACAATGACCACAAGGTCTCAACTGAACAATGATCTCGAACAAGAGTTGGTACATAAACCACAATCCAAGAACACCAGCGAAGCCTTTCCTCGCCTGAAGATACAATCCAGAACATCCGATGGGAAGTGGCACTACCACCCGACCATGTGATCCCGAAATGGAACCACCCCATCGTGCTAGGAGATATTAGAAAACCCTCAAGCAAGCAAAGCAAGACAAGTACAAAAGGACTACAAGACTTTGCAACCATCCATGTAACACAACTCACAAAACACTAGTGACTCTAAGAAGAGAGTGTCATCGCATAGCTTGATGGTTACCATGGTACAGCCTCCATAGGTCCCGGCCCCCATACTCGGGTTTCTCCTGGTAACCTCTCTCGAGCCTCCAGTTCCAACTAAGTCTCATGCGGACCCTACCAATCCTTTCATGAAGACAAGGTGGTAAGTTTGCCATTCCAGGCCTTCTCGTAACATCATGAGCCCTATACAAGCACTCATCTATGCACGAGGCACATTTATCTTAATTAATATTTAAATCTACCCACCCCCTAATCAATTATTAGGTTATCACTTTTTAACTAACTTTCGACGGGTTATCCTGTCATCCACTTTGGGCATGGCCCCCACTCGAAAGCCACTCTCTCTCTTAGGACACTAACAAGAAATGTTTCTCTCTACGAGAACTCTATGGCGAAACAAGCAACCATAAACAATCCTGACAAACACAGGTGATGGATACACAAATACCAACCCAAGAATGACCATTTGGACAAAGACACACAATGGCTCATATCAAATAGGTTATACAACAACACCTGGTCTAGGAGAAATAATATCATAGGACACAATGATGATTTAATCAAAATCGCAATAAAACTTGACTGAGAACACATTATACGCAAGATCCTATTACAGGCAATCTTTCCTTAAAAACAGTCAAAGCATAAATGACATGCAATTTACGAATTTCCAGATAACAAGAATTTACAACTTTTAAAAAAAAACATTCACTTTGTCATTTTCCAAAAAGATTTAAAATAAAAATAATTCTCCTAATGTATTTTCAACATATTTATTTAAATTAACATTCCAAACTATAATTAAATAATATTTAAAATAACATTTAAAATATTATAATAACTACCAAAAGAAACATATATATATATATATATATAAACTCATATATGAATATACATATATTTATTTATATACATACATATAATAATAATTTTTAATTTATTTAATCCCCTGGGTCCGAAACCTGAAACAGTGAACAGGGTTTAGAATTTAATTTAAAAAGACTAACAAAAAAACACTTTTACAATTACCGAAAAGCCCTGTCACGGTAGCCTATGCTACTGCCGGTAGCTAGTACTACCGTTTGGTAGCACTACTACCGTCGGTAGCTAGTACTACCGTTTGGTAGCATTGCTACCATCTGGTAGCACTGTGGCTACCACCGGTAGCACTGCCACCATCGGTAGTACTGTGTACTACCGTCGGTAGTGGATGCTACCGTGTAGTTTGTTTTATTTTTTTAATTTTTTTTTTTTTTATAATTTTTTTTTATATATTTTTTTTTATATATTTTTAAATAGGAAAATAATTAAACAATTTTATTTTTTTAATAATTTCATTTTAATAAAATTTTAACAATAATAACAAAAAAAAATATTTTTCCAATAATTCCATTTTAACAAAATTTCAATTCTTTTTTTTTTCAAATTTAATTAACCCAAATAAATTTAATGTGTAATTAAATTTATTTTCTTAAGGTAATTAAAACCATTTCTCAGGTAAATGCCCTTTCTCCTAAATCGTGCAATTTCCATGCACCATAAAAACTTGGCAAACTTTCCATAATAATTTTCCTAATTTTCACAAAATTACATTCTTTCCACAAACAAGAAATACACATCGGGCATGAGTTTTCAAACAAAACTTGAATTTGTTAGAGTAAAGGTTTTAATTTAATCATGTTGATTAAATTACCTTTATTCCTCTCTTAAGATTTCACTTTAGTTTGCATTTGTGACATTTAATAATTATATTAATTATTAAATGTCTACCTATTAGGGTTTCTTTTAGGGTTGCACAATATCCTTTTATAAGGATTCATCATTGTAATTTATCTCTCTCGGATGAATACATTTTTCAGCTTTCAGAGCACCCTTGCTTGTTTGTCTCCATCTCTTCTTTCTGTGACAGGTTATTTGCATGCAGGTGATCTTCGGGGTCTGTGAAGTTGGCTTTCTCAACTTCTACATGGTATCAGAGCTCCAGACCTGCTGCTTCCTGTTCGTCTTCTGAAGAATTTGGAGCTACGAGGGTTAGATCTGACTTTCAGGTTTTGGTTGCATCAGATCTGTGTGTCTTCTGTTTTTTATTTTGGAATAGGGGTATTTTTTTTTCGGTGCACTTTGAGCCCAAACGGACCTCACCGTTGAGCTCGTAGCGCCCAAAAACCCCTATTTCCATATAAAATTCATCCGATTTGGACACAGTTGCACCAGAAGGCAAATTTTTTTTATGCCCCAAGGCCGTACGGCCCCAGGGCACGCAAACCGAGGCGCAAAATTAAAAAAAAAAATCAAAAAAAATATAAAAATCGGCATTTTTCGGTTTTCGGCAAGCGCAGCCAGTGTTACGGCCAGCGCCGCCCCCGCCCAGCCCGGCGGCCACCGCTCGGCCGCCGCCGCCGGCGGTATCCTCCGTCGCGCCACCGGCACAGCACCCGCAGCCCGCCCGCCGCCAGCAGCCTGCGCGCCGCCGCCAGCCCGCCCGCGCCCAGCCAGCGCGCCGCCCGCCGCCAGCTGCGCTGCCCACGCGCCACCACCTCTTGCGCCCGCCCCTGGTCGCCCAGAGGACCAGGGGCTGACTTTTTTAAGCCCTTGAGGACTTAGGGGCCTGTTTGGGCTCTTTTGGAGCAGTTTTACTAAATCGGGTATAACTCGGGCATTTTAGCTCGGATTTTCGAATGAAAATAGGCGTTGGAAAGATGGTTCCGAGCCCGATCTAAAAGATGGAGATCTTTTTTTCTGATTTTGCCGTTTTACAGTGTTTTTTGCCAGTCAAAGTCAGAACAAGTTTTTTGCACTCCAAGAGCCATATCTTTTGCATACGGACTCCGTTTTTCGCAAAGGAATAGGCGTTGGAAAGGGGTTTCTGTGCTCTTTCCAGATCTATCATGTATTTTTCCAGAATCTGCACCAGGTACATTTTATTCAGTACTTTGTGTTTTCACACATCTATCACTTACTTGGACGTTTCAGACTTGGAAATGATTTGTTTGCATGGGATGGCTTTATTTGATCTGCTTTATCAGTATTAAAGTCATTTAGTCTCAGATTTGTTAATTTGAAGAGTTATCATGGGTTTTTCTACTCACCCTTCAGTTGTATTTCTAGAACGGGGTAATTATGAGTCATGGGCAAAGGGCATACTTATACACTGTAGGTGGCTTAATATTTTGCCTTATTTGTATGATCTCATACCTGAACCAGCAACTTTAGAGGGAAAACTAGCTTGGGATATCATTAGAAATCACATAGTAGGAGTTATTTTGTCTAGTGTTGATTCTGACACTGTGTGGGCTATATCGGGCATTGATTGTCCTCACTCACTTTGGACACGTCTTTGGGAGATCTATGGAGACCCCAGTCTTTCTCCATTCCCAAAGGATCCTGCTTCAGATTGTCTTGTACCCATTGGTTGGAGAGATAACACACCTTTTGATCATGCTACTTTGAAGGAACTTCAATATTTAGACACCCTTACATATTCCGATGAATCAGAGGATTGTCTCACAGTTCCTACTCTTCAGACTGAGATTATATATGTATCAACATCATCTCCTTTTGTTCCTGATCAGTTTGATATTGCCTCTTCTTTGGCTCCTATTGATTCAGCTAAGCCGGACATCATACATCTTTCAGACATGGCTACTTGGGATTCTTATCTTGCAGGCATTTCGTCTTTGTTTGTAGAGTCCTATATTGCAGACTTGGAGGATTACTTTGAGGATTTTCAGCTCCTCTTTGTTGACAGCCATATTCCAGCTGTTAGCCCACCATCATCTGTGCATTCAGAGGTTGCAGTTTTTGAGTCTTCAGTTCAGTTTGGATTTGACATCTTTTGTTTCAGTTCAGACAGAGGGATTCTTCAGCATCCTATTATGGCACACATCTTGAGACAGATTGATTCTTCTCTCTTCACAGGGTTTCTTCATCTTCGTCCTTTGGATCCATTTCTTCCCAAGGGGAGGAATATTATATGCCGCTTCAGGATCTCTTTTTGGATTCTACCTCAGGCATCCATATGTGCGACAGGAGTTTCTTCATTGTGGGGGGGGCTTCTAGTCTCTTTCTTTTTCTCCTATGGAGACCATTGTATATGTACTTATATGATAGAAGTTGTCTATGGGGGGTATCATGTTATCCACCTCCTATCCTTATGTTATTAGTGCATTTATTTCTTTCATCTCTTTTTGGAGTAGAGTTTTTCCCATGAGGTTTTCTCTATTTCTCCACTTTACAGAGATTTGGTTGTAATTGGGTACCTGATCAGGCCTTGTTGCCGGGACCCAAGTTTACTTTCTTGCATTGTAGTTACCTTTGCTTTCTTGCACATGTTTGTAACTGCACTTTTGCTCATCTTAAGGGGGGGTGTTAGAGTAAAGGTTTTAATTTAATCATGTTGATTAAATTACCTTTATTCCTCTCTTAAGATTTCACTTTAGTTTGCATTTGTGACATTTAATAATTATATTAATTATTAAATGTCTACCTATTAGGGTTTCTTTTAGGGTTGCACAATATCCTTTTATAAGGATTCATCATTGTAATTTATCTCTCTCGGATGAATACATTTTTCAGCTTTCAGAGCACCCTTGCTTGTTTGTCTCCATCTCTTCTTTCTGTGACAGGTTATTTGCATGCAGGTGATCTTCGGGGTCTGTGAAGTTGGCTTTCTCAACTTCTACAAAAAAAAATACCCCTATTCCAAAATAAAAAATAGAAGACACACAGATCTGATGCAACCAAAACCTGAAAGTCAGATCTAACCCTCGTAGCTCCAAATTCTTCAGAAGACGAACAGGAAGCAGCAGGTCTGGAGCTCTGATACCATGTAGAAGTTGAGAAAGCCAACTTCATAGACCCCGAAGAGCACCCTTGCTTGTTTGTCTCCATCTCTTCTTTCTGTGACAGGTTATTTGCATGCAGGTGATCTTCGGGGTCTGTGAAGTTGGCTTTCTCAACTTCTACAGAATTCACCAGAAGAGAGTTTTGGATTTGGCAATTATTTTACACACACATCAAGCAGAGAAAAATAGAAACATTTTTAATAAAACACAAAAACTAAGAATTCATCCAACCTGGTATAGCTTTCCTGGAAGAATTTTGTAGAAGAGCCCTAATCCCTTCAATATCTTCCAATAAATTTTCGTCACCTAAATTCTTGACCTATTCCTGTGTGTTCCTGTCTGTGTTTCTAAAATAAAGACCTAACCCCTATTTAAACTAAAATTCTAGGTTCAATAGCTTTTTCACAAAAAACCTAAATTTTGAATAATAGTAATTTATTTATTTTATTTTCTAAATTTATCACATGCAATAATTTAAAACATTATTCTTTCATTACTTTTCTCATGCACATTAATTAATTTTCTAAATAAAGAATTAATACAATATTTTAATTCCAATTAATTAATTTTCTAAATAAAGAACTAAAACAATACTTTTAATTCCAATTAATTTTTTTATTCATTTATTTAATTATAACTTTAGAATACAATTAATCTAATTTATTTTTAAAATAAAATATTTATTTTTAATACCATGCAGCTTAATTTAATAATTCCTTTAATTAACTAAATTTATAATCTCAGTGCATAAACAATACAATAATGAGATAATTTCATAAACTTAATTAATTAATTAATTAAATCCACTAAAACACTCAAATTAAACAAATCTCGAGCAATTACCCATAAAAGATAAAATGACAAAATACGAAGACCAAACTAACTGACAAAACGACTAACTGACGACACTCATACGAGTGTAACTGAGTAAAAATAGGGTCAACTACTATCTCCTCCACTTCCATCGGAAAATATAAGGCACGCTCAGACTTGTGAAGCTAGGTGGAGATGATACCCCGTACCTACCCGGTACTTGTACCTACAATATCCTACATCACCGAACCACGCATGCATACATATATATAATATAGAAAACATGGCAAACACACTGATGAAGGAGAATCGCGACATTCCCTATCTCACCGAAATGAGTGAAGGAAAATCATCCCCTTGCATCCAATACACTCGCAAACACACAACATATAATTCCACATTGCATAATTAAAGTAAAATGTCAGTACATAGCAATAATACATAAAATGCCATGAATCACAAGTACTGAAATACTGCAAATAAATTAGACATCTCATCTCCAAATAAAGCATAATGTCATAAAAATCTGAATAATATGTCATGGTAATGTATCCACTGAAAAACAACCAATAATAAAATATGAGTCTAATGAGTTCAACTAGTAGGGGTACTACACTTGTGATCTATAGAAAATTCCCTCTTTCCATCATTATCTAAGTTGTGACCAAAAGATGTAGAATAAAAAAAATAGATAGACTCGCTAATAAAATAACGTTTCTAGAGCAACTTGGGCACTAATAAAATTTAGTTTTGGGCGTACTTTTAATGGATCGGGCGGGATCAAAATTTAAATTTGAATTGGGCTCTATTAAGATATGTAATTTCTCCCATCCTAATGATAATTACTTGAATAGATTGTTCTAGAAGGAAAATATTAAATGTTTTACAATATCTTTTCTAATATCTAGAAAGAATAGGATGCTTCCTGAATGCTTCCAGAATTGTCAAAGACCTCTATAAAAGAGGCATTATGTAATGGTTTTTTTTGGATTGTGTGGCAATTAAGTGGCAAGATGATTAAGTAATAAAAATCAATATTTTTTCTTAGAAATCTGTCTTTCTTGTGTATTTTCTTTTTTTAGTTTTTTCCCTCTATCCTATCAAACTGGTATTAGAGACATAAGGTTATGGATCGTTGAAGAGTAGACGGTGAATGAGAATAGAAAATCACAGAGACTATTAAATAAAGTGATATTTATCTAAGATCATTGCCTGAAGGAGAAGAGAAAATCGCAGAGAATTTGTTAGTGTATAAGCTATTTCAATGGGAAAATTAGGGGGGGAAAAAAGTGTTGAAGGAGAAGAAGAATTAATGGAAGTGAAGAAAGTTAAAGTACATATACAAGAAGAAAATTATAAATTTTGAATGAAATTAGTGATTGAAAAGAGAAAATTGAAGATCTAGAAGAAAAGTTAAAGTGGTTGAAAGAAGAACATATTTTGCATTTGAAGGAATTGATTAAATTTGATGAGAAGAATAAAGAGTTAGAAGAAAAGTTAAAACTATTTGATAAGATTAAGAAAAGGAATGAAGAATTAGAACAAAGATTGAAGTTGGTAGATGACTTAGAGGAAAAGATGAAGAAACTAGAAGAGAAATATTGTTTGTTGAAATCAAAATCAGTATGCAATGTTTCTTGTAGTACAGATGATTTGAATTCGTCATTTGATAAGTGTGTTTTTACTTAACAAGTTTGTGATAAAGATTGTCAAAAAGAAAATGATAATGTTATTAACTATATTGGCAATTAATGTAATGTTGGTTTGAAAATTATATAGAGAATGGGTTACAAAGGTAAAGGACTAGGAAGGTATGAATAAGGAATGAGAAAGCCGATTTAGCCAATAATGAGGCTCAAATATGAAGGCCTTGGATATGCTATAGGTAAAAGGCATATGAATACATGTCTTATAGGTTCAAGTGAATCAATTCAAGGTATGAAGACTATGCAGTGTTCACATTGTAATAGGAAAGGGCATACTCATGATAAATGTTAGGACTTATATCCATGTAGTATTTGTGGATTGAAGAATCGTTGTGATAAGAATTGTTGGTACAAAAAGTCAAAAAATGAATGCATGACAATGGACTGTGGATGGAGTTTTGGATCCAGTTTGCGGAAAATTACAGGCATGATCAAAAATTTATTCAAGTATAAAAGTTCTCAAGTGAAAGTTGATAGCAATCAAGAAGGATTTTCAAAAGGCATAACAGGTTCAAATTAAAGGAAAGTATGTGGCAAGGCGTCTATAGATGGCAAGTTTCCAAGAAGTTGCAGATTGAAGTTTTGGAGGACTGTCACAGTAGTTGGACAAAGACAAGATAAAGGCATCATCAAATCTAAAAGATTTGTAAAGTCAGTAGACTTGGTTATGGACATAAAAAAGAGTCAAGAGAAAAAGAATTTGAATGTTGTAGCATTGGTGGCCGAAATTAAGGTGGGGGGGTGTGTTGCGATATGCAATTTCTCCCACTAATTGTTTGAATACAATGTTCTAGAAGGAAAAATATTAAATGTTTTGTAATGTCTTTTCTAATATCTAGAAAAATCTAGGATGCTTCCTGAATGGTTCAAGAATTGTCCAAAGACCTCTATAAAAGAGGAATTATGTAAGGTTTTTTAGATTGTGTGGCAATTAAGTGGCAAGATGAATAAGTAATAAAATTCAGTGTTATTTCTTATAAATTTGTTTTTGTTGTGTTTTGTTTTTTTCTATTTTTTTCCCTCTGCGCTATCAGGCTCATCAACTTTGACTGAATGTACACTCCCGACATTATTTCTTTTCAATGTCAACTCTAGCTTATCAATAGTGGAAAGCAATGACAAACATAATGGAAAATGAAAGATGCAAAATGAAAAAACGTTTGTCTAAACAGTAGGGGAGAGGGCCCATAGCCACATTGGGAGTCGACCTTAGTGTATGCTCTTTAAGCCTGGCCTGTTTTATGCGATGGATACCTTTTGTTTCTTGCATTCACTTTTAGATATCTATAGGAATACAAGTTTTGTGACCTTAAGCATAGATTGAGGATAACAACAGACTTTTATAGGGGTAGTACGCCTCATAATTATAGATCGCTTTCACATTCACAAGAAATTTCATTTATGTTTATGTCCACAACAAATTTTATATATAAATGTATTAGAGTATAGAAATCAAGAATGAATTAGAAGATAAATAAAAAAGAGTAGTATTGATATTTGGAATATATTTTCATTTCGTTCTGAGGACAACATTAATATATTTCTTTTGTAATTGCTATTGATTAATATGTTTTTTTACTATTTTTTTTATATTGTAATTGCTAATGATTAATATGTTTTTTCATTATTTTTGTTTTTTTTAATAACTGCTATTGATTAATACCTTTTTTCACCATTTTCTTGTTTTATTTTGTAATTTCTATTGGTTATTATGTTTTTTATTTTTATTTTTTTATTGTGATAATATAAAGTTGTACTCTTATCTTTCCCACTCAGTCATATGAAACTATGTTGTAAATTCTATCAATATTCAAAGATGAAGAATAGAAGGTTATCCATTACATTGGTTTGACTTAATTGCATTCAATTTAGTTCTTGTTGGAATATTGGTTGTCCTTGGTTTTTAATCATGGTTCACCTACACATTTGATAAGAAAGTAATTATGCATAAAATTTAAAATACTCGTTTTACTATTTAGTAACATAATTGAGATGTTGACAAATATAAAAGAATATTATTTAGAAAGTGTGATACTAATTTTACAATAGAATATTATCAACTCTTAAAAAAAAAGTATACCTTTTAAATACTAAATGGATACCTTAAAAAATAAAAGATAAAAGTAAATCCAAACAAATAAAAAATATTTTCCTTCTTTTTTTTCTTTTTTTCTTTCAATCTATTTCCATGATGTTTAAGATAATGGGAGAAATAGATATTACAATATGCTACTTAGGTGCCCAAATCAAAATGGGGATTTACAAATTCAAATTATTCAAGAAGGTTCTAAAGCCATGGGAGGTCTACCTTTGGTATATTATAGGATCATCTTGGGAGTTACACTTCCTAGGAATGGAAGAATTGATATTAACAATGAAAAGTTAAAAGAAAGCTCATTCAAGACTTGGTGAAATTGACATGAAGTTGCAAGTTGAAGAGTGATTTTTCTAGTGTTGTTTGCAGGTGTTGTCAATAGAGATAAATTAGAATGTCTATTTTATTGAATATAATGCATCTCATGATATTGTAGAAAGAGGTAATAAGCATTGATTGAATGCATTTTTCAAATGTGTAGTTGTTTAGTTGAAGATAATAAGAATCATTTGTAGATTGCTCTATCTTGTGTACTTCAAAATTACTATTGATTTTGTAAGGTTATGTTTGAGAGGCACTGAAAGTTATCAAATTTTTACTATGAACAAAGGGAAATGAATGTATTTAACAAGTTCTCTTGCATCTCTTTGTAATATGCATATATTTTCCTTCCCTTTTGTCAACCTATTAGAATATGTTGATAGTTATTTTTCTCTTAAAGAGGATAAGGTACAAGATGATATTTTGAAAAAGAGGATTTGTTTTTCAAATATTGAAGAAGGTTTAAGAATATTGGTTAGTCCTTGATAAAGAGAAGCCCAATGAGTTGTTGATTTCTATAAATATTTTTATAAGATTGTTGTTCTTTTGAGAACTCTTAGAGACTTGAAATTTGGGTTAGTAATGAAATTGAGGATGTTAAATATTCAATGGATAAATAAGGTTCTTTCTTGTTTAGATTCAGCCCTTAAATCACTTGAATATTTTCTGTACCGATTTTGAGTCTATTTTGATATAAAAGTAAAACAAGAAGCAATTTTATAAAAGTTTTTGTTACACTATAGATTCATAGAGGTGGAAAGATACATTTAAGGCAATGATTATATTGATAAAATACATTTAAATCAAGAATCAAATGGATGAAAAAATAATGCTAAGACTTAATATGATTAAAATATATTATGTTTGATGATACTAAGAGGTTTTAGATGATACATAATCCTACAAAATGAAAATATATTGAATGATTACTTCTTGTTTTTTTGCGGGATCCTTTTATTGAAGAGATGTAAAAAATATTATGAAATGTTATGATAGATATTACCCCTCTTTTTCTTATATGATAATTAAAAAGCTTTATGATAGTAAAGTTAGATACTTTCGAACAAAGCCAAGTATTGAGTATCTTTTGGCCACATTTATTTGATGAAAAATCCAAATACTAAAGTTTTATGGTTGGTGAAGTAAGTTGATGAAAAGAAATCTTTCTGCGCCTGCGTAGACAATTTTGTGGCATTTGTAGCGGGGACCACATTATCATGTTCGCTTTGCAAGTAGAAAAGAATAAAAGAAACAATTTGCATTTTTACTTCCACGACAACCAAAATTGTAGAGCAGTAATGGTGATCGTCGACCTGTTGGGGACATTCTAGTAAGAAAAGACATGGATAGAATGGTTCATAAAAATATATACTTATTTTTATTGATTTAGCGTGTAGTATTTGTAATAGAAATACCCAACAAACAATATCAATAACTCTTAAAAGACAAGGAAATAGGATAATATAACAATTATGATAAGGGTTTATATTAATGGAGATGTATTTTAACACATAGAAGTAAATGGATTTCGGATTCACTTAAAAAATTATGAGATTTCTAAGACTTCAATATATAATTGCAGTTCATTTAGTTGCAATTGTTGTTATTCAACTGTGAATTAAATAAATGTGATATTTGGCTTCTAAAATTTGAGTCATAAATTAAGATGTTGATGCGAGGAGTTAAAAAGTTGGTATCTAACTTATAGTTTCCATACAGGCACTTCTAAGAAATTATTTAGCTTATTTAGAGCCTCCACATACAAGTAATCAGTTGAAGACTAACACTTTAACTTTCCAAAACATACAAGTAATCAGTTGAAGTCATAAAAAGGGAATAAACCAAGTTTATAGAAATGGTTCTAAAATTAGGCACAATCATGCATAAATTAAGCGCATTCAACAAAATGGGTCCAAACCTAGTTTGAACTTGTTAGGGTCAATAATTTAAGACACTACAACATTATATTATTCTCTCTAATATTCTTTATCATAAATTTTATAATGGTCTTCTTTTGTGATGTCTTACTAAGTCTAGAATAACCATTGGTCTTCAAGAAGATCATTCAAGCTCTAGGGTGGACATGTTGGTGGTAAATCCTTAGTAAATAAATTGTTGTGAATGTGATACTATTGGAAAACAATGAAACAAGAATCCTTTACCTTTGTCAGAATATATCCTCAATGCCAACAACATAGAAATCCTATTCAAGAACCTACAAAATAACTTCATGCCCAAGCTTCTCCTTGGCTATTTTCCATATGGGTGTTGAATATCATTGGAAAAAATTCTTCACCTTCCCCTAAGTGACATGATTTTTATCATCGCTGCCACAAATTGATATATGCAATGGGTAGAAGCTATTTCACTTGATCCAATACTGTTGAAGCAATCTTTTGGTTAATTTTTTAAAACATAATTTCTTATTTTGGGTTGTCTCCTTTTATTGAATCTAACAATGACACATCATTTAAAAACAAATATGTGAAAAAATTGTTTTTAAAAATGTCACATCCAACACCAATTTCTACTCCTTATTATCCTCGATCTAATAGCCTAGTAGAGGCCTCTAATAAAATAGTTGAATAAATTCTCTAAAAAGCTGCAAACAAACATAATTAATATTAGAATACTAGGTACCACAGATCCATCGTGGTCCTTTGAATTTTTTTCTGTCCAAAATTGAACCTATTCATCACTGTCAACTCTACTAAATTTCCTATGTACAACTCCTGCACCTGCTTCCTACACATAGAAAGAGCAGGAAAAATGTTGGAATTAGGGGTTTGCCTTAGGTCAAACCCTAATTTTGAAATCAATCATGAAATTGAATTGATAAATGTAATGAAATACTTTCCTTTTGAGGGAAACACTGAAAATCCTTAAAACAATAATGCATACCTTGATGAATTTTTGTTTGACCTTCACACAAAGGTTTTAGGGTTTCATGTAGGTTGTCTTCATAAAACATTGATCATGGATGCCATCCTCAATATTTGAACTTGACTTTACTACTACTCCAAGGCTTGATGAATGAATGATTGCTTTCTCACTTGAATGTAATTGAGGTCTTGAATTTTCTTACGTGATTTCTTATCTTAACCTTTCAAATGAGAGGGTAAGAACTCCTTTCATAATTGTTTGCTCAAAAAATAAATTTAATTTCCAGAACAAGCTGACACAAGATCAAATTTATCGCTCATTTGAGATGACTGTTGTCATGCCCCAATTTAGGGTGTGAATAGGAAGACTAGGGCGTGGTACGCCTTGGTCCATAAAATCAAGACTTCCATATGGGGAGGGAAATGGACAGGTGATGAAAATGTAATATTGGAATGGGGTGTAAGAAGAATAAATACTACAATTAGGCATCAGAAGCTAGAACACCAAAGTGAGGCCCAGGTGAGGACAAAATTGTAAGCGAGTAGAATTTAGGATGCTAAAGCTTCATCTTTATAAGGGAGACCATCAGAGTGAATAAAAAATAAAGTATGATTAAGGGAATTGTTAACCATATCAATCTCTTGTATCAAAATATCATCCTTTTCCACTATGGTATTGTAATGGGAGGTACATTTTAGGATAAGAATCAACATTATTCCTCAATGTTTCATTTCAAAGAAAGAGATCATTGCGAGAAGTGTTAAAAATATCTTCTTGCACCAAAACATCCTCATGGGTAAGAGAGACTTTGGGAGAGGTGCAAGGTGATATAAGAGAGGCTATGGAAACATCACATGCATCAGATTTATCAATTGTAGCACTACCATAAAAAATACAATGCAAAGACAAGTCAAAGGAAGGTTGGTTTTTTATCACAAATTTGATGACATGGAATGGGGTTTGTGGTATTCCCTTAAAAATTTTCATGGTAAAAAAAAATATTTAAAAATATTCTTTATGACATGATTAACTAAGAAATGTTCTTTCATGATAACAAGAAAATATTTAAAAGTGTTCTTTATGATCTAATTAACTAAGCAATATTCTTTCATGATAACAAGAAAATATTTATGATGTCTAATGAAATGATAAAATCTTACTTTATGAAACATGCAATTAATGAAATTATGATGTGATTAACTAATAAATGAGAGTACACAATTAATGAATGTGAAAAATTAATGCATCTAAATCTATAAATTTCATGTAAAAATCAAATGTCAAACTAAAAATTAGAAGATATGGAAGTGTAAGACATGTTGAGATCACCAAAATGAAATGATAGGAAAAAAGATCCTATCATAGATATATAAAATAGGATCCAAATCAATATCATTACATTAGGGGAAATATGGAACAAGATGCAACTTTAGTCCTAAAGGAAAGGTGGATACATCATTTAATTATTTCCTCTTTTTGATTTCATATGATTATGATGAGAAATGATGCAAAATAGATAGTAATCAACATACATAGATAGATAATAAATTAAAATTCAACTCAATATATATATTTGAAAATGAGATGTAGAAATGAACTTATGTCTAAAATTTGGGCCCAAAATATCCAGTCTATAGAGCTAGGTGTCATAGTCTAGATAGGTAATCTACAAGTTGAGGCTTTGGATCTTAGATAAAGAGGTTCTATAGTTCACTCTTTGTGAAATTCAGTCAAAAGGTATCTAAATATGCAACTAGTTAGCTTAGTATTGATATTTTTGCCTATTCAAATTGTCAAACTATGAGTCTTAGTCTACCATACATGATTCTAAAAGAAAACTATTGGATCTATAACCTACACACAGACACATAGATTTGCACTATATAGGGGCTTGGCTAAGTGAAACCCCATGTTGGTCTTCCACCTCCATAATAGCTATGGTGGATGAAAGAGATATTTCCCCTAGTAGGGAATATGCCAAATCTAAAATGAAATGCTAAATTGACAAGATTATACATTTAGATTGATAATGGTAGAGTAATATGTCCTCCAAGTGTTGATAAAATAAAATGAATAAATCATAATAAAATCACTCATGAAATAATACTTGAATATAATTTGTTTTATCTTGATTCTACTTGTACTTATAAGATTTTCTCTTGAATGAACTAAATGTGTGAATGAAACTTTGGATTATGAAAGATTATCAAATGAATTAGAGATGATGTCTTTATATAGGGTTCTCAAAGTATTTTCATTTTTAGGCCAACTTCCAATTTTCATATCAAAATATTAGGGTTGGATCACAAATTACAAGAACCAACACTACAACATGATTCTTATAGTGAAGGATAAAGGCATTGATAATAATATTTTTGAGGGTGACTCCTTAAATATTTTAATAATGTTGATTAACAAGGCATTGCCTAGATAGTATTTTTGAGATATGATTAATATGGCTTGGAATAACTTAACTTCTCTCCAGAATCACAATATTTCTCATGTTCTCAAAGAAAGGAATAAAGTCACCAAATCATTGGCTAAGTTGGCATTGCAGGTGAATAATCTCACCTTTTTGGATGATGAGCATCTCTCCCAATCTGGGTAAAGAAATTATTAAAATATGAGACAAAATTATTTTTCCTATATGATTTGAATCCCTTGCATACCTTGTAATGATGATTCTTTCCTTTGTTCATACCAATTATTTTGGTTAGATCTCTAAGGCAGCCTGATTTTCTTCCCAACTTGTTATTGCTATCTTTATTTGTCTTTTTCTCTCATGCTATTTATTACCCCTCATTCTTTCTAAAATTGGACTTTTCATCTCTATCCTATCTATTTGGTTCATAGTGCTAGTTTTTGGTGACCTTTTTAAATTGATTCTAAAGACTGCGAGTTGTTCAAGAGTGATCAAGAAGCTTAGGAGATTCTAACACGATAGGCAATTTTCTCCAATTTGTCAAAGGTATTACGACTATGTGAGGCTTCTTCTTCTAGGATTTTCTGGAAACCATTTCCATCACTAATAGGATACACAATGACGGTATCAAGCTAGTCAATAAAACCAAAGATGATTAAACATACACCATGAAAAGGTTGCTTGTATATGGGGAGAAGGCCATTCATATCCAAAATGGTTTTAATGCAGAGGACCTTCCTAGGGTTTTGGTCAAAATTATACAAGTATTAATGAGGTATATTACCCTCAATGGTTTCTACAAGAAATTTCATGCATTCCTCTTATCCATGCTTGAAATCATTTCAAACCCAATGTCAAGTTATTTTTTTCTTTATAAATTTTCTCTTTGGAGAGTTTTGTTGAAAAAAGTAGCTAATACTAGTAAAAAACCCTCCCTCAAGGCTTGATCTTTCTTCCTTTTTACAATAACCTTGCTCTCGCCCTTTCCTTAAATATTTAGTCTAGATTAGTCAACCCATCCATCCTAGGATAGAATGAGATCCTCATTCCTAAAATAAACCCATAGGCACCTCCTCCTCTAGGCCCCTATGGCACCCAATTTGAAGCTAGGTCCATAGATCTCATCATTAATCTCTAATCCCTCTCCCTTGACTAAGGAAGATTTTTCTCTCTTAGAAATCATCATAGTGGAACTTACCCTCCTTAATAATAAAGGTAATAATATGTGGTTCTTGGATCCACCTGAGGACTCTCGTGTTTCTATATTTGACATCAACTCTAACTCTCTCAAGCTTTTTAGTTTTGGCTCCCATAGTTCTCCTAGTCATTTAAGTTCTCCTTGTCCTCGCCCTCAACTAGAAGAATCCCCTTTTACCCTCCTAAAGATATTACCCATGACCCAGATGTGATCCCTATTCTCCACCCTAAATCTAGATTTAGTGCCTTCTCTACATCCATCTCCAAGGCAAAACTAAGGAAATCTACAAAGCCTATAACAACTACATAAAAATTTCTAGACAAAAATTTCCTTAGTTGGATTCTACTAAATAGAAGATCCAAATACTTGAATCCCTATTATTTTAAAAATCACAACAGTGGTTGAAGGAATTTCTCCAAAAAGCATTTTGGATGCCATGAAGAAAGTGGCTACTATTTTTCATGATTGGAAGAAGCTAGATAAGGTCATGCAGGACATCAAGAAGGAGGTCAATATGGGAGATCAAAGGGAATTTCTTGAGAAGGATATAAAACCAATAGACTATTTACAAGAATATTTAGGACATAATTGATTACTACAAGGAATTAGTTAAGAATATCATCATTACCATTCAAGTCTTTTAATAGGAGTTGCACATTAAGAAAGAAAATTGTAGGCTATGGGATGTTGGTGAAATGAAATTACAAAATAAAAAACTTGGCATTCAATAGACTCAATTGGATATTTCTTACATTTCATAGAATTGGCTTTATAAAACATTATTTTCTCGTGCTTAACTTTTTATAGGATATAACTAACATTAGAATAATTTCTTATTTATGAATCTAAATTGTAAAATTAACCTACATTAATGTAATAATCCAACAATACCCCCTCTTACTAAATTAATCCAAACAAGAACCCTTCTGGAGACTTTGATGAGACACCTTCACCAATCCTCCTCACTTGCCTAGGAAGTACAAAACTAACTACATCAGTGGATCTCTTGATTGTGGAACCTGCAACCATCTACATAATATAATAGAACATAAAAGTGTTTCCACCCTTCATTCACAATGAGATACATTTCCTTCAAAATTCCACATCTCCTCCAAGTGTGTCAAATGTCTTCTTGACTATTGCACATGAGATACCTTTCCTCCAAAAGTCCACATCTCCTCCAAGTGTGTCTAATGCCTCCTTAAGTGCTATGGAAACAATCCCTCCTCTTTTGTACATATCATCGACTAAACATCTACACATGAGCACCTTTTCCTCCAAAAGTCCACATTTCCTCCTAGTATGTCTAATGTCCCCTCTAGTGTTTTACCAGTCACCAACCAAATGTGAGTAAACCAAGTTCCCCCACAAGAAATCTTTACCCCCTTTCTACTTGAAGGGACACATATTGCCAAGCCGCCTCTTTTCTTCTGGGACACAAGTGTAGAAGGATGCTTCTCATGCAGTGAATTGCCCCCAAGTGAGAAGTTAGTTTAGATAAAGAGTTTTTTTTAAAGGAAAAGATCGATACAGTAGGTTAAATTGAAGATTCGAAAGGATATTGTAGTGTGTGGATTTATTTATACCATTAATGACAGATTTTTCTCAATAGTCTCGTAGAATAAGGGCTTCATTAAACATATTTTTTGGAAAGTCTGGTGTTCACACCCTTCTCTATTTCTTGCAATCATTTTTTGCGAATTTCTCCTCTCTTTGAGCATTCCTCTCTATTCACCATGGATTCTCTAACCATACTAGTGTCTAGTAAGAGGCAAATGGCTCTCCTAGGAGAGATAACTCATAAATGATTGGGTGAGGTGCTTAATTACTTGCATAGGTTGTTTTTGCATGTAGTGAAATCTATTTTGGGTTTGGAATTTCTCTATGTGGATCATAGATACTAAGTCAATCGGGATATTCCTGCAATATTTCTAGTCATAATGTTAACCGTAGGGAAAAACAAAATGGTAGTAGAAGAACTATGTTCTCACATTTTCAAAGACACGTTTTTAGGTGACTTGGATAGAGTTTTTCTCTCAGCGGATGAAAGACTCACAATCTCGCATCTAGGGCATTTTTTTGTTAAAAATTGGATAGGGGAAGTGCCACGGCTTCCAATTCTTACTATATGGAATCAACAAAGTTATGATGCAAGGGAATTTTGGATTAAAAGGGGATTAGTGTTCCTAGAGAGATTAATGGGGCTCAGTGAGATGGGTTCGACAGAGAGAACCATAGGTGATGATGTGAATGAAGATGAAGCATGGGTTCGGAAATACAAATATGATGAACGTTTGGATGGTTTAGGGAGTCTGGATTCCAGTGAAGATGAGGAGGAATTGAGTGTAGAATAGGTGGAGCGAATGTCAAAGGCTATTGATCGTGCTCAATAGAGAGCATCTGCAGATATTCAAGGTCCAAGGATCTCCAATGTGGGCCAAGGCAAGGAATTCTTGTTTTCATGGCCCATAGAAATCTTGTTCTCCATTTTTTGCCTCTGTCATTTTTGTTTTTAATAAAATTTGGTTATGATAGGCCTTGTTTTCACCTAATATTGTGAACTTCTATGGGAGTATCGTCTAGCAGCCTCCCCTATTTCATCTATTTTTTGTAACACTCTATAATGATTGTTTAATAATATTTAATAAATTTTTTGACTTCAACCTTTTATTGAGCATAAGAAAAAAAGAACAAAAGATAAGAATGTAATATATCACCTCTACAAGAAAAAAAATAATGAAAAAACACATCACTAAATAAAAATTTAAATAGACATATTTATATAAATCTATATAATATGTACTCATAAGAAAATGTAAAATTTACTACTGTAGATGGAGAAAATGGATTGAATACAAGATTCAATCTTCCAACATCCAACAATGAAGTTTTTCCTACCAAAACACACATGAAATTCAAAATGTAAACTAGAAACACACACATGCATCCTACAAAATCCTACTCAATTGCCCTCCTACTGTCAAGATCTTGTGTTCAAATAATAAGTGCTCTCAGAAAGCACATGCACAAGAAGCTATGAAAGATGGAGATTAAGGAAAAATTATCAAAATGCAAGAAATGGATGAAAGCAACCAATTTTGAATGCAAAAGTTGTGGACCCCAAAATGGGAAAAGGGCTCTGCTTAAATAGGCATCCTCGAGTGAATCTAAATTATGGGATGAATGTGGGATAAAGAGTAGGGCTTGAAATTTTAATCCCAGATGTGTGAGGTGGATGAAAATAGGATAGAGGGAAAAGCATAAATAAGAAACGTAATTGCTCATGCATATGTTTATGAAAATGGATAAATGATATTATTATTAAATATATACATGAAATATTAAATGATAAATGGTAGTGTTGGTGTAAATAAATATTCATTTTGGATATTATTACACTTTACTTAAGTTAACTTAGGATAATGCATCTCTTCATAGTTTGGATTTGAGACACTTAGGGAAGTGTGCACATAGGGATAGAGCTTGTAGGAGAAATTCCACCTTTTGTGGTCTTACTTTGCTGTTACACTCCACATTCGGTGGGTCATCCACCTCTTGTGGAATATTATATTATTTCTCCTACCTACCCCTAGTATTTCTTACCTACCCTTGTTTCTCATTGAGCCACATGTCATAATTGTACATGCTCGTACATCCATATGGCCTTGCCTATATAAGCAAGCCTATATTCATTTTATTGGTTAATCTAGTTGATCATTTGCATATTGATGAGAATACAGTTTGTTCTTGTCATTCTATTGTCTCTTTTTATGCTTTTCATTGTGCCCTTGATCTTGGCAAAATCCTACATGGTATCAAAGCTATTGGAGCTTCATTGATTGGTTTTTGGAGACATCGTGGAAGGCTTCTATTTTTAGATTTGGGGATCTTCATTTTTTTGGGGTGTCATACAGCGATTTGGACATCACCGTTGAATCCGGGAGGCTGTTTCCATAAATTTCGACTATAAAGTCGACCTATTTTGGTGAGAAATTTTTTTCCCCATTTTGGCTATTATCGTACAGATTTCGAAAAAAAAATTCAAAAAAAAAAAAAAATTTCAAAAAAAAAATTTCGAAAAAAAATGAAAAAGTGATCAAAAAAAAAATCAAAAAAAAAAAACAAAAAACTTTTCTGGTTGTTTGGGGTTCCGCAGACCCCCCCGTACTCTATCGTTTGCAAGCTGCACCGCCCGTACCGTCCGGCCTCTGTCACGTCGTGTACCTCCCGTCTAACGCCAACAACCCGTGCGGTCCTCACCGTCCGGCACCAGCACTAGTCCTCTGGTACCCCACGCCGCCACACCAACGCCATGTACCTCGCCACCGCTGCCGGCCGCAAAGACCACCCGTCGGCAGCCTCGATCTCCCACTGGCCGCCTCGACTCCCAGCCCGCCACCGGCCCCCTCGGCTCCTGGCGACCTCGGCTCCCATCCCGCCGAGATATTCTTCTCTGACAGCACCTCCCTCCCTGGCAACCACTAAAATAGGTGGCCCCACATCCGCCATGTCGCAGGCGGCCACTGGCCTGCAGGAAAAACCGTACACCCTACATAGTGACGTCAGCATCCGTACGGCAGCACAGTCACCTACACAGTCATTTGCCCAGTCAGTAGTCCGTATAGTATGGATGCCTAGTCAGCAAGGAGGCAAATTTTTTATGACGTTCATACGGATGTCAAATTTAAGATAGGGAATTTCTGATGTCAGTGCCACATCAGCAGCTTTTTGAAATTTTTTTGACCCCTCTCCATTGGGCTTTTCAGTTTTGTAGTCCAACTTTGAAAGGCCATATCTTGCTCATTTTTGCTCCTTTTTTGGTGCAATTTTTTTTGAAATGGGCTAAAATTTTGTGATCTTCGCAGTGGTGTGGTTATTTTCTAGTTTTGGTGCACACGTTTTTCATAATTTTCAGATTCTCTCAGTTGTACCTGTCCAATCCTCAATTCTGCAACTTCAAAGGCCTCGTTTGAGCTCATACAACCTCCTTTTCTGGTGCCATTTTTTTTTAAAGTGCATGTTTTTTCATCTACTTACATAATCTATGATCAGATTTCAGAGATTTTGAGTGAAAATTGTACTTTCATATATTGGTCTTATTTGGCCTATTAGGTACTTGTAAATTGCTTGGATCTTAGTTAGATCTCTTGCATTATCAGTTTGAGTATTTTTTGGCCTTATTGAGGTAGTTGTAAAATTGTAAATTAGAAGTCCACTTTGCCATTTTTTGCAAGTGGCCCATTGTATACGCACTACTTATAAAGTGCCAAAATCATCACATTTGGGGGGGTTCTTTGATTGAGTGAATTTGGGGGGTTTTCTTGTGTGATTGTGCCTCTCTTTTTGCTCTTTCCATTTTTGTTGCAATGAGTCCTAATAAATTTCCACCTTTAACTCCACATAATTATGCATCATGGAAAATTAAAGTATGGAGTAAATTAATGGAAAAGGGTCTCACACATTACATAGATGGAACAATAACAGCACCACCTGATCCTAAGGTTGATCCAAATGCTCAATTGGAATGGCTCACAAAGAATTGCATGGCTCTTGGAACCTTGTGCAAGTATGTATCAGATGACCTCATTTTTCACATTGAGAAGTGTAAAACAATCAAAGAGGCTTGGGATATGTTTCAGAAATTGTATGGTCAAGTTGATGAAATCAGAGGCTATCAGATTGACAATGAGCTCACCAACATGGATCCCAAGAGTTTTGATACAATCCAAGATTATGTCACCAAATCAAATGAGCTAAGAGCAAAGCTTAAGGATTGTGGAATTGACAAAAAGGATGCTCAGTTGATATTCAACTTGTTGGACAAGCTTGCACCAGAATATGTAGCATTTGTATCTAGCTTCCAAACTCATCGTTTGACAGTGGGGAGTTCTTATATTATGCCTTCATTTGATGCTTTCACAGAAATGTTAATATTGGAACAATCTAAGTTGTTGAACATGGGGTTTCTCAAGTCTTCAAAGTCCAAGGCTTTAGTGGCTAATCAAGGGAATCAAGGAAGTCAAGGCAAAGATTCCAACAAGAAGAAGAAGCACTCTAAGTCTAAGCCACACCAGGAAAAAGGACAATCATCCTCTCCATCACAAGGCGATTTTTCATCCTCTTCCAAGAAGGGGACACCACCTAAGAAGGATAAACCAACTTGTGCATATTGCAAGAAGTATGGTCATGATGAGCATCGATGCCACACAAAACAAGTTGATGAGTTAACCAATCTTCTCAAGAAAAACAACATCAACTTTCCATCCGCCTACACAAAGAAGGATTCATCTCCTTCCTCTTCCTCATAGTCTAAGGGAAAAGGGCAAGCATTTGTGGCTACAACAGGTTCTTCACAGCAATGGATACTTGACTCCGGTGCTTCATATCACATGGGTTCTACAAAGGAGCAGTTTTCTTCATTGGAGCCATCTAAGGTACCTCACATTTACATACGTGATGATACACAAGTAGAGGTTGAAGGGAAAGGTTCAGTTGACATGGATGATGGAACATTTGAGAATGTTCTCTATGTTCCTAACTTGTCTACCAACCTTCTCTCCATCTACCAAATCACTCACTATGAGAATGGGAAAAAGGTTGAGTTTACACCAGATTTAGTTGTGGTAAAGGAACTTGATGATGATGCCTTGGTAGCAGTGGGACAAGTTAATGACAACTCAAGGCTTTATACATTCTCCCACTTTGTCCCAAGTTCACCTTCTAGGGCCTTGCTTACTCATTCAAATTCAGAAAGTAAGCTATGGCATGAGCGGTTTGGTCACCTCAACTACCGCTATCTTCAGCAGCTCAGCACTAAAGACATGGTCATAGGTCTACCTCAAATCAGTTTTTCAGAGGGTGTATGTTCAGGTTGTTCCATGGGCAAGCATCCCGAAGAGAAGTTTGATAAAGGGAAAACTTGGAGAGCTTTGGAAGTTCTTCAACTTGTTCACAGCGATGTAGCAGGTCCATTTCCAACACCTTCATTTAGTAAGGCCTGCTATGTTCTTACCTTCATTGATGACTACTCCCACTTCACTTGGGTCTACTTTCTCATTCATAAGAGTGAAGTATTTGACAAATTTTAGTTCTTCAAGACTCGTGTGGAGAAGCAATCAGGGAAAGTGGTCAAGATTCTTCACACAGATAATGGAAGGGAATATGTGAACAAGAGACTTGAGGATTTTTGTACATTTGAGGGGATTGATCTTCAGCATTCTGTCGCATACACTCCACAGTAGAATGGGGTTGCAGAACGCAAGAATAGAACTCTCAAAGAAATGGCTAGCTATATGATACATGCACGTTCTCTTGATCCTTCCTTTTGGGCAGAGGCTATCAGTTGCGCCACACACATCCAGAATCGGGTTCCTCACAAAGCTTTGCAAGGTATTACTCCATTTGAAGCTTGGGCTGGTAGGAAACCGATTGTGAGACATTTCAGAGTCTTTGGGTGTCCAGCATGGGCTCGCATACCTCCACAGAAACGCAAGGCATTGGACCCACAGAGTTGACCTTGCATATTTGTTGGATATCCTGAGGGTGTTAAGGCATACAGATTGATGGATCTAGAGACACATGAGGTGTTCATTGAGAGGAGTGTTCACTTTGAGGAAAGCTCTCCTAGCTTAGCCTCTCTACCTCCTCCACCTTCCTCCATTGTGGATAGTGATGTTAGTGATTCAAATGGTGAGACTCCTTCAACTCCGACTTGCAGGGTTACACCTCCGCAGGGTCCACTTGAAGTTGAGGAGCCTCATTCTCCACCTCCACCTAGACCTCGTTGGGCTCGACAAACACTTGATTTTGTGGGTTCTCTTGTTGGGGATCCTTCAAATACATGGTGAACTCGATCATAACATTAGGATCTTCCACATGCATTCATTGCTACCGCTTCTGATCCACAGACATTTAGGGAAGCATCAGGGGTTCCTGAGTGGGACCAAGCTATGGGGGAAGAGTATAGTTCCTTGATGAGGAACAATACATGGGATCTAGTCCATCTCCCTAAGGGGAGAAAGATGGTTCGATGTAAGTGGATCTATCGGACCAAGTTTGCAGTGGATGGTAATGTGGACAAGTATAAGGCTCAGCTTGTTGTGAAAGCTTTCTCACAGATTGTAGGTGTTGATTATACTAAGACCTTTGCACCCGTAGCCAAGATGAACTCCATTCATTTGACACTTACTATTGTTGCAGCTCATGGTTGGGCTGTACATCAAATGGATGTGAAGACTGCTTTTCTTCATGGTGATCTTGATGAGGAGATTTATATGGAGCAGCCACAGGGTTTCATCCAGGATACTTCCTTGGTTTGCAAACTAAGGAAATCTCTCTATGGCCTTAAGCAGGCCCCCAGGACTTGGTACGCCAAGATGGATTCCTTTCTTCTCTCCGCAGGGTTCACCAGGTGTCATTCTGATCCAAATGTCTACATTTTGCGATAGGATGACTCTCACTTGATACTTGTGCTCTATGTTGATGACTTGATCATTACAGGGAGTACTTCATCCATCATTAGCAAGGTCAAATCTGCTTTGCATGATAGATTTGCTATGACTGACTTGGGTCTTCTGCACTACTTTCTCAGGATAGAGATTTCACAGTCACCTTCCAGGATTACACTATCGCAGACCAAGTATTCTCTTGATCTACTTGCACGCTTTCATATGGTTGATTGTAAGCCTGCCCCAACTCCCTTCCTTTCAGGAGTCAAGCTTGAGGCTCAATGCTCTTCTCCACTAGTTGATGCCACTTTGTATCGTCAGCTTGTGGGTAGTCTCATCTACTTGACTCATACACGCCCTGATATTTCATTTGTAGTTGGCATGGTTTCCCGCTTCATGCAGGAACCACATGAGCTTCATTGGAAAGCCACCAAACGCATCCTTCATTACATCCAGGGTACACATCACTATGGGATTCACTATGCAATAGGCACAGGACTTCACTTGGTTGGTTACACAGACTCCGATTGGGCTGGCGATCTTGATGATCATAAGTCTACCTCTGGTTACAGTTTTCACCTTGGTTCGGGCCCCATTTGTTGGCAGAGAAAAAAGAAACATGCTATTGCTCTCTCTTCGACTGAGGCTGAGTATCGAGGCGCTATTAACACAGCAACTGAGACCATTTGGCTCCAGCAGATTCTCACAAAGTTTGGATTCACCACTCCACAGCCGACAGTTCTACATTGTGACAATCAGAGTGCTATTGCGATCTCGAAGAACCCGGTCCAGCACTAGCAGACCAAACACATTGAGATTCATATGCACTATATCCGAGAGCTCATCCAGGAGCAGGTCATTGATTTGCAGTATTGTCCTACAGCAGAGCAGGTTGCTGACATATTCACCAAACCTTTCACCGAGAGTAAGTTCCCGCAGTTGTGAGCTCTCTTGGGGGTGTGGGATGTGTCATTAGGGGGGGTTAGCTGATTTCTCCTTCCTCTCTTATGGGGGGGACTTTTTCCTCTTTGAGGTTTTGTCCTTCTTCTTTGAGAGTCTTTTGTACACTCATCTCTCTTTTGGGGGGGAGTTTTTTCCCACTGGGTTTTCTCCCTTTGTCTGTTTGTGAGAGATTGCATTGCATAGTTTTGCTTGCATTTGCGTATTGTACATGGGTACCTATCATGGCCTAGTAGCCGGGACCCATCTTGCATTGTTGACTTGAGTCTTCATTCCCCTAAGTTGCACTTAAGGGGGGTGTTGGTGTAACTAAATATTCATTTTGGATATTATTACACTTTACTTAAGTTAACTTAGGATAATGCATCTCTTCGTAGTTTGGATTTGAGACACTTAGGGAAGTGTGCACATAGGGATAGAGCTTGTAGGAGAAATTCCACCTTTTGTGGTCTTATTTTGCTATTACACTCCACATTCGGTGGGTCATCTACCTCTTGTGGAATATTATATTATTTCTCCTACCTACCCCTAGTATTTCTTACCTACCCTTGTTTCTCATTGAGCCACATGTCATAATTGTACATGCTCGTACATCCATATGGCCTTGCCTATATAAGCAAGCCTATATTCATTGTATTGGTTAATCCAGTTGATCATTTGCATATTGATGAGAATGCAGTTTGTTCTTGTCATTCTATTGTCTCTTTTTATGCTTTTTATTGTGCCCTTGATCTTGGCAAAATCCTACAAGTAGAATAATGATATTATTAAATATATAGATGGAATATGAAATAATAATATTAATAATGGATAAATGAAATGATTTATAATAATGGTAATGAATTAATGATAATATTAATGGGTAAATGAAAAATAATATATAATGATATTAATGAATAAATAATGGATAAGTGGATAAATTAAAATAGATGAATTAGTGCATGAATAATGAACTCGATGATAATTGATTGGTTATACCCCCTCAAGACATTAATTGAACAAATTGATGGAGTGATCTCTTGATAGATTGTGAGAGAGAAGATTGGATGATTGATATTGCGCAAGTGATTAAGCTAAGATGAATATTTGATGGAAATGCACAATTGATGAGGCGTAATTGAATAATTGATGGAAATTAATAGTATAGCTAGGTTGATAAGTTGATTAAGCTAATTGAGCTGATTAAGGTGATAAGGATGCATGCTAGCATAAGATAAGGTGAGCTAATGATTGATTGATTGATTGATTGATTGATCCAGGGGTGTTGAGATTACAAGAAGCAAGATGGCTGATTTGATAAAGCAATTAAAGATTCAAAGGCATGCATCAGTTGGATAAAGTGCCTAATTGATTGATCCTTTAGAAGCAAGGAAGATGGAGAGAAAAATGAAGAAGATGATAAAATAAATGATTGAAAATGAGAAGGTGATGAAAGAAAATGATAAAGATAAATGATTGATGTGATAGGCGATGAAAGAATCTATGTAAGTGATGAGAAGATGGAAGATGGAAGAGGATTGATGATGAGAAAAAAGAATGAAGATTATGAGAATTCTTGTGCTTTTTAAGTGCTTAAATCATCATTGAGCTTATTATGGAAAAAGGATAAAACTCATCTAGCTACAAATAAGACCCAAATGAATCATCATACCAATTGCATGAAAGAAAACACATTAGACAAGGATTGCCTCAAATTACATCGGACTATTATCACCTCAATGATCTTTAATGATCATGTGCTAAGATGAGTCATCATATTACTAAGGAACAATCCACAAGGAGCAAACAAGTGAAGATTCCCCATCCTTTCCTTTCTAGTCAAAGACATCCTCGAGATAAAATCTCTAGTGAGAGCCATCCCAGAAAAGCTAAAACACATGTCATCAAAAAAGAAAATCAGAAACAATCAAAAGAAAATAAGAAAACAAGAAAACAATATGTTTCATGCCAAATTATTTGTGTTCATAGTTAATGTGTTGGTTTTAATAAGTTCATCATATTTTGTTATGTTTGCTCAATTGTAATCTCATCATGTCATGAGTTCGTTGAAGTGCAAAGTTGCATGCTTTTTCGAAGTGTTTGTGTCATCTCAATGTTTATTACATGTTTTTGGATTTTTTATTATTTTTAGGGTTTTATAAATGTTTTAATTTTTAAGGTTTTTTCAAGACTTTTTATGATTTTAAGAATTTTTTCAGGATATTTTATGATTTTAATGATTTTTTCGTGACATTTTATGATTTCTTTTTTTTTTGTGTGTTTTTAGGGCATTTTACGATTTTTTTAATTTTTCAAGACATTTTATGATTTTTCAGATTTTTTTCATGTTTGACCCTAGTTTCTAGCAAGGCAAAAGGGATTTTGAGTGGATGAATGAATGGATGGGATAGAAAAGGATAATCGAATGATGTAGGAAGCTTATGTGATTTTCAAGGACTATCTCACAATAGGATAACATGTTAGTTGAAGTAAAGAGACTGCATATAGCAATATAAAAGCAAGGATACAATGCAATGAATGTGATGTGTTCCAAAGAAATGGCCATGTCAAGAATTTTATTTTTTTTTGAAACCATGTTTTGCATTTTTGTCCTTAGTTTTGATCAAGATCAAGGGATAGATTTGGATATGAGACAGATAGAATAAGAAATATCAAAGGGGGTAATGAAGGATGGAAGCAAGAAATAGACAAAATAATGGATAGGAGCTCAAGGGTGTGGATCAAGTGCAATAGATAAGACACACAAAGGTTGCAATGATCCATAACCTTGTCAAGATCAAAGGTGGAAAATGGATACATATGTAGGTTGAGTGAATGAGGGATAATGGAAGATGGAGGATAATGGAGGATGAGAGATAAAAGATGGATGGAGTGGATAAGATAGCATGGATGGAACTTGCCCCTAGTGAATAGTGCAAGAAATAATGGATGACACATGACACATGTTTGCTAGGTTTTCATCATGGTACTTTCCCAAGGTGCCTGTTTTTCAGGTTTTCACCAGTGGATGAATGATTTCTCTTTATTATTTTTCAATTTTTCAAGATTTTCTTTTCTTTTCCTTTTTTAATTTATTTTTTTCTCATTTTGACTTTTTTTTCTTTTTCACTTTTTTTTTCTTTTATCTTTTTTTCATTTTTTTTCCTCATTGTAACTTTTTTGAACTTTTGGAAGATAATGGATATGTGATAGGAGATATGAATCGAGAATCAAGTTGTTTTCTGGATAGTACCCCTGGAAGATGTTCTATAACGATCCATGGCTATTGAAGATATGCTCAAAGATGTCGATATTTTTTATGGCAAAGGGAGATGGAAGGGATGATAAGATGGAAAGGTTATAAGGATTTATGCAAAGGATTGGATAAGAGGGATGGAAGGATATAACATAGGTGCTAGATAATGCATGGGATTTTGGAAGATTTGTGTAGGAGTGGATGGAAATAGCGGCAAGGTCAACATTGGTACACACCTTGAAGGGTGATGGAATGAGGGAGGAATAGTGGATTTTGAATTTTATGATTTTGATGGAAAGGTTGATGTGGATTTTAGGACACAAGCAGCCAAAATGGATGAAGGAGGTGACAGAGGTTTTAAGATAGTGGATGTGGGAGAAGCTAGGATAGCAAACTTGAATTCCAATTGATTTTTCTTTAGTGTGCAAGTCTTGTACAAGTGACTTGGGAATCTGCATGGTTCTTGATTTTTTCATTTTTTTGTGATTCTTTAGAACGCATTGCCTCAATGTAATACTTAGGAATCCATTCAAATTTTAATTCTTCTTTCTTTGTGGGCCTATGTGGTCTTTTGGACATTTCTTTTTCTTTTTTGATCAAATTTTTCTTTGTTTTTTCATGTCGATTAGATGGGACATGTTGATCCTTTGATTCATGTGCATTTTTTAATATTGGAAATTCTATGCCTAGCATCCAAGTTGCTTCTAATAGCATTATGACTCATGGATGGATATTAACGATATTGAGAGTTCACATGGGTAAGTTGTTGGAAGGTTGTCAAGGATGTGTACCTTTACTGATCTTGACTCATGGTAAGCTTAGTGGATTGAAAGCTAGGGGTAACATGGATAAGAGATGTAGGGATATAGGGACCCAAGTTAGATGAAAGGTTTGAAGGCTTTGATTTTGGTATGTAGGGACCCAAAATAGATTTGGAGGATCTGAAAGGTATGTGTTTGGATTTAATAGGAGAAATATAAGATTTATGAGGATACAAATATCTTGAGAGTGAGCAATGTAGCCATTATAATCTAGATTTTATTTTATATTAGGGGGTTCTAATATACCTTGTTCATGAATGTCTAACCCTTTTCTTTGATAATGCATGCTTTGGAAGATCTTTTTAACAAAGGGTTTCTTCTTACTTTTGATGCTAGAGGCAAGTCTACTTTGAGGTGGAGGTGTCTTGCAAAGAATGATAGGATCATGAGAGGGATTTATAGGCACGATGGACTCTTTAGCTAAACATGATGAATTATGACAAGGGAATGAAGGGGTATTGTGATCTTGATATGGAGGAGGACCATTGGATAGAGTAGGAATGGTGTTTGAATCTTCATTTTGAGTAGGATCATTTGAAAAGGTGGAAGATGCATCATTATATTGCTTAGGAAGTGGATTAGGAATGGGATTTGGAAGGATCCTTTTCTCTTGAGATGGAAGGGGGTTATCTTGGAAGAAATGGAAAGGTATAAGGGTATCATCATGGGATTCTAGGGAGGTTGGATCATTTTCAACCATTTGATGGGATTGAAGAGTTTTGTTGTCTTGATCTTGATTTATAATAGGACTTGTTTCTTCATTTTTCAGATTATCCTCTTGACATGGAACCACTTCTAAGGAAGGGTTAGTATTTTCAATATAAAAGGGGTATTCTTGGAAGGTGTTCATGTTTAGGCATGACGGGATAGCATTTTGGATGTGATTCTCTAGAGTGGGTATGTTTGGAATTTGATGGGAAAGGCTTATGATAGACTAGCCTAGTATATGCTCTTTGATCCTCTTCTTGGGTCACCAGGTGTTCCAACCACACCCTAGGGTCTCTAGGACTTCCCTTGCTTGTGGGATCCCCTGACCTTGCCCAATCCACCCACCAACAACAAGTGATTCTTCTCCTAGGCTCTCACCTACTCACAAGCTTCAAAAACCCTTACATAGGCTTATAAGGGTTTAACTCTTCCTACACCTTCTCAGGTCCTAGCAAGGATAGGATAGGTCTTTAAGATGTTTTTGCAACCACTCATGTGCCCCCAAGAGGTTTTGACATTCCTTCTTATTACCGAATTCACTATTTTGCTTTTTTCCTACAAAATAGGGCTACAAGGAATGAGCCCCTATTAGGCCTCCATTCAGGACTTTTAGGGCTTCCACCTACAAATGATGCCAAAACTTGGAAAACTTCCCAAAGGGAATGCTATTCATTTTTCAAAAGCTCAAGGATCTTCCTGGTTTTGGGACCCCAAGTGTCCGTACACTGCCGTAGGTGAAATTAAGGGTTTTTAAGGGTTTTTCAAGGCCTGCTAGGATCACAGAGATGGTTTGCTGTCTTCACCACCTTGTCTGGATTGGTGGAAGCTCCTCCTTCTCACCAATGATTCTCCACAAACCCCTCTTCAACTCCTCAAAAGGGGTGCCTCCTTCCTTGTCCTTCCTTTCTCTCATGGACCTTTGCAACCTTGACCCTTCCTAGCTAGGCACAGTCCAGTCTCACGTAGGAGTGGGTCTTTAAAGGATTTTCCTGCATTTTTCAGGGCCCTTCTTCCTCTGAGATACTATATAGGGTCTTTACTCCTATACCCCATGGTTTCATGGTGTTTCCACAATTGGGATAGGAGTTACCAACCCATTTTCACAAAACAGACCAAAACTAGACAATGAAGAAGAAATTACAAAATATTTACAAGCACACAAAACCTGCAAAACAAACCTGATCTAAATGCTCAAAGTGAAAGTATTAACATTAAACAAGACTCTCAATAGAGTTTAGTTTCTATAATAATCTATTATCAATCCTTCAATGCTCCATTTGTGCCAACTGGCAACAAAAACTCAGTCACAGTCAAGGTGTTTCTCCTTTGGCCGTACAATATGACATCCAACCACTCATTTTAGGGTTTGAAACAATTTATAATGTATTTTCCTTGGTTTTTGTGCCAAGGTTAGGGTTCCCAATTCCAAGCTAAGGTTATGACCAATTTGGTGGAAAAGTTGCTGAGCAACTTTGCAAAGTTGTCATGCAACTTTTTGCAACTTTTAAGCAACTTTTGCAATGTTGCTTTTCTTGGCTTTTAGGCCTTTATTAGGCTATCCTTTGGACACAACCATGCCAAAAGGACCCCAAAATCATCAATAGGCTCACATTCTCTCAACTCCAAGAGAAAACTCAACCTAGACTTGTGAACGTAGAAGCTAAACTAGGACCTAAACAAAACCAATGAGCTCTTGGCTCTTATTATATTTACATGGCTTCATAAAGAAGCAAAATAACAACAAAATCAAATGGTGGGAGCCCTTAGAAGGGTGCTCCTGCACCATACTCCCCCTCTGCACAAAACTAAGGAACTAGGGGAGAGATAAGAGCTGGATCAATACCAAGTTTCTTGAACCTGCCCTCTTCAACCCAAGTGCCTTCAAACTCAAGTTGACCTACCCACTTCACCAAGTGTTCCATGTAGACCTAGTGTCTAGTAGACTTCTTCACCCTTGAGTCTAAGATCTACTCTGTTATGGGCTGCTTCACTTGAGGCAAGGCATTCACATCTAAGTTTCGCAACACCTTGGCTTGATTCTCAGTCTGCCCTGCTATTTCACCTTTGTATAATATTAGATCAACAACATTGAAGACTGGTGATATAGCCAAATTTGAAGGAGGTTCCACCTTGTAGGCATTCTCACCATATTTAGACAAAATTTTACAAGGTCCTACCCTCTTCATTTGCATCTTAGTAGCCATGCCGCTTTGCATTCTAGCTTTGCTTAAATGGACCATCACATAGTCACCCACTTTGAACTGAACCTCTCTCCTTTTATCATCCACTTTAGCTTTCAGCTTTTGAGTAGACTCTAGGATGGCTCTCTTGACCTGTTCTTGTACTTCCTTGATGGTTTGGGTGAAGTCCTCTACTTGCCCACTCTTCATCTCCATTGAACCAAGTTCTCTTAGTTCACACACCCCTCTAGGGTGTCTGCCATAGACAACCTCAAAAGGACTCCTTCTAGTGGTCCTATTTACACTATCATTGTAGCATACTCAGCTTGTGGAATAACTAGATGCCAAGTATGCCCATTCTCCTTGGTTAGACACCTCAACAAGTTGCCTAACACCCTGCTAATGACTTCAGTTTGACCATTAGTTTGTGGATGGTAAGCTGAGCTGAATGATAGATTAGTTCCTAGTCTTCTCCATAAGGTTTTCCAAAAATGGCTCATGAAATTTTTATCCCTATCTGAAACAATACTTAATGGGAGTCCATGAATTCTTACAATCTCCTTAAAGAAGAGATGTGCAATATAACTAGCATCATGAGTAGTTCTACATGGAATGAAGTGGCTCATCTTAGAAAACTTGTCTACTACCACATAGATGCTATCCATACCTATCTTTGTCTTGGGGATTCCTACCACAAAGTCCATGCTCACACACTCCCAAGGCCTATTTGGAACTGGTAATGGCTGATAGAGGCCTGCATTGCTTGATCCTCCTTTTTCCCTTTGGCACACACCACATTGCTCCACATACCTTCTCAAATCCCTTGGCAACGTAGGCCAATAGTAGTATCTCTGTACTAGATCCAAAATTTTATTGATTCCAAAGTGTCCACTTAGGCTTCCATTGTGTTTCTCTTGTATGAGATTTTCTCTCATGGATCCTCTAGGCACACATAATTGATTGCCTTTGAACAAGAGACCATTTTGAAGAGTATAATCTGCATGCTCACCATGAAAATGATTCTCAAACTCCTTGCAGACCTTGTAGGCTGATGAGAAGTCTTCATCTTCTTCATAAAGATCCTTGAAACCTTCTATCCCTATGCTCTGCAATTGCAATTCTTGGACAGTCAATAACTTCCGGCTTAAAGCATCTGCCACCTTGTTGAGCTGCCCCTTTTTATGATTGATGGTAAAGATAAAGGATTGGAGGTACTCCATCCACTTCAAATGTTTGTTGCTAAGCTTCTCTTGAGTATTAACGTAACTCAAAGCCTGCTTATCCATGAACACCACAAATTCTTTTGGGAGTAGGTAATGCCTCTACTTCTTGAGAGACTGAACTAGTGCATACAACTCTAGATCATATGCTGAATACCTCTTCTTTGCCTCATTAAGCTTCTCACTGAAAAATGCCACAGGCCTTCCCTCTTGGCTCAAAACACCCCCTATTGCAATTCCACTTGCATCACACTCCAATGTAAATAGCTTGTCAAAAGTAGGTAAGAGTAGGATGGGTTTTGTGGCTACTTCTTGCTTCAATAATTGGAATGCTTCATCAGCTTGTTCAGTCCATTTGAACTGAGTTTTTAGGCCTCCTTTTATAGTGTCAAGTACTGGTGCACATATGCCACTGAAGTTCCTCACAAACTTTCTATAGAATTGGGCTAAACCATGGAAGCTCCTAACTTCAGTCCCTGTTTTAGGGGTAGGCCAATTCAAGATTGCCTCCACTTTGCTTGGGTCCATCTTCAAGGTTCCCTTAGACACCACAAACCCCAAGTAGACTAACTCTTGCTTCAAGAACTCACATTTCTCTAAGTTGATTTCCAACTTCTCTTCACGCAACCTCTCTAGGACTAACCTCAAATGTTCAAGGTTCTCCTCTTCGGTTCTGCTATAGATGAGTATGTCATCTAAGTACACCACAAATCTACCTGTGAAGTCCTTCAACACCTCATGAAGGTGCTTGGGGCATTGGTAAGTACAAATGGCATCACAAGCCATTCATACAACCCTTCTGTGGTCTTAAAAGCAGTCTTCCATTCATCACCCTCCTTAATCCTAATTTGATGATAATGACTTTTAAGGTCCAACTTAGTAAAATACATGGCACCCCCTAAACAGTCCATCAAATCCTCTATTCTAGGAATTGAGAATCTGTACCTTATAGTGATCCTATTTATTGCCCTTGAATCAGTGCAAAGTCTCCACTTGCCTCCCTTCTTTGATGCTAGCACTACCGGGACTGCACATCGGCTGATGCTCTTCTTGATCAATCCTTGATCCAACAACTCTTGCACTTGCCTTGCCACCTCCTTGTTTTGATTAGGTGTGAGCATATATGCTGCTTTATTGGGCAGGGATGCACTGGGTACAAAGTCTATTTGATGGCTTGTAGACCTTCTTGGTGGAAGTGTTGCAGGTGCTCCATCACTCACTATGTCTTTATATTCTTGCAACATTTGCTTTACCTCCTTAGGTACCTCTGTCTGCAACTTACCTTCCTCCTCCTTTGGCTTCACAAAGATGGCACATCCCATTGCCTCCTCTTCATACAACAGGTGTAAGAAATCTTTACCAGTGTTAAGTAAGGCACTAGGTGTTCTTGAGGTTCCCTCATCATTCTCTGTCAGAGACTGAATCTTAAAGGTTCTGCTGTCCTTCTTGAAGGAAATGGAGTTCTCCTCTCCATCATAGATCACCTTCCTATCAAATTGCCAGGGTCTACCTAGCAGCAGATGACAAGCATCCATGGGTAGCACATCACAAAGGATCTTGTCCTTATACCCTCCAATAGAAAACTCCACCCAAGTCTGTTCATTGACAAGCACACTCTGCTCTTGATTCAACCATGTCACCTTGTAAGGATTAGTGTAGGGTATCTTTGTGAGTTTCAACTTCTTGGATACCTCATCTAATATGATGTTATCAGTTGACCCTAAATCAACTATCACCTTGCAAACCTTACCAAGGATTTTGCATTTCACCCTAAACAATGCTCTCCTATGCTTAGGTTCATCCTTAACTAGTTGTCTTATCAAGACCCTATTCAACATCAAATTTTCTCCAATTTCTGATTCAATATGGTCCACCTCAGATGTTTTGCTACTTGATGTGTCTTCATGGGCATAAGAAACCCTCTTTCCACTGTTTGATGAGGTAGGCTTGTCAAGGCATCTATAGGCCGGGTGTCCCAATTGACCACAATTGTAGCATTTCATGGTTGCAAAGTAGGAATTACCCCTATCGGTACCTTTGCCCCTATTTGGACCTCCTTGTGCACCTCTTCCTCTAGAATGGCCTCCTCTGAGATTGGTTTCACTGTTATGCTCAGTCAACTTGGAATCTCCTTGGTTCCTTTGCTCATTTGCCTTGCTTTGGTAACCACCTCGGTGACTCATTTGATCTCGACCTCTGCCTCTACCCCTATTGTTGGAGTCTCCCTTCTTTTTGTTCCTCTCTTCCACCTTAGTAGCAAGTTGATGATACTTTTGGACAGTGGTAGGATTCCATAGGCTTATCTCCTCTTGGATGTTCCACTTTAGGCCACTTAGATACCTAGCCACCTTGATCCCTATTCCTCTTCTTGGACTTTGGATCTAAGACAAAGCTTCTGAAACTCCTCTATGTAAGAGGCCACATCAAGATCTTTCTACTTCAATCCCTGTCTTTTCTTATGAAGTTGGACTTCATAATCTTTTGGCAAGTAGTTCTCCTTGATCTTACTCACCATGGCCTTCCAATTTGCAATAGGTAGCTTCCCCATGCTGATTCTCTCCTCTTGAAGATACTTCCACCATGTCAAGGCTTCTCCCCTTAGTCTTGATTTGGCAACCTTAACCTTTTGGGCTTCTATCCCACCTTCACACTCAAAATGGTTCTCCATACCCTCAATCCATTCCATGACGATGTCAATATTCATCCTTCCACTAAAAAGTGGCAATCCTTCAAAAGATTTTGTATTCAAAGCCTTAATGGCCTTTACAAAAGGTTCTTCATTGATTAAGGTGTCTTGTTCAGGTATGATCTCATCTATATCAATAGCTTTCTTGCCTCTATCATTGGTGTCTGCACCCCAAAGTTCTTGTGCCCTCTGATCAACCACTTCTTCTAGCTTGTCCCTTATCTGACTCATAGCATCTTCAAGGAGTCTATTTTTCTCCTTTTTTTCTTCTACCTCCCTATCCAACTTTGTATTGGTGACCATTATGTTCTCCCCTAATGATTCACCAGAATATAGAGACATCCACGGTCCACCAAATCTTTAACAGACTCTGATACCAATCTGATGGGAAAGGCTTGGGATAGACTAGCCTAGTCTATGCTCTTTGATCCTCTTCTTGGGTCACCAGGTGTTCCAACCACACCCTAGGGTCTCTAGGAATTCCCATTCTTGTGGGATCCCCTCACCTTGCCCAATCCACCCACCAACAACAAGTGATTCTTCTCCTAGGCTCTCACCTACTCAAGCTTCAAAAACCCTTACATAGGCTTATAAGGGTTTAACTCTTCCTACACCTTCTCAGGTCCTAGCAAGGATAGGATAGGTCTTTAATATCTTTCTGCAACCACTCATGTGCCCCTAAGAGGTTTTGACATTCCTTCTTGTTACCGATTTCACTATTTTATTTTTTTCCTACAAAATAGGGCTACAAGGAATGAGCCCCTATTAGGCCTCCATTCCGGACGCTTAGGGCTTCCACCTGCAAATGATGCCAAAACTTGGAAAACTTCCCAAAGGGACTGCTATTCATTTGTCAAAAGCTTAAGGATCTTCCTGGTTTTGGAACCCCAAGTGTCTGTACACTACCCTAGGTGAAATTAAGGGTTTTTAAGGGTTTTTTTAGGCCTGCTAGGGACACAAAGATGGTTTGTTGTCTTCACCACCTTTTCTGGATTGGTGGAAGCTCCTCCTTCTCACCAATGATGCTCCACAAACCCCTCTTCAACTCCTTAAAATGGGTTCCTCCTTCCTTGTCCTTCGTTGCTCTCACGGACCTCTGTAACCTTGACCCTTCCTAGTCGGGCACAGTCTAGTCTCACCTAGGAGTGGGTCTTTAAAGGGTTTTCCTGCATTTTCCAGGGCCTTGCTTCCTTTGTGATACTATACAAGGTCTTTAATCCTATACCCCATTGTTTCATTGTGTTTCCACAATGGGGATAGGAGTTACCAACCCATTTTCACAAAACAGTCCAAAACTGGACAGTGAAGAAGAAATTACAAAATATTTACAAGCACACAAAACCTGCAAAATAGACCTAATATAAATGCTCAAAGTGAAATTATTAACACTAAACAAGACTCTCAACACCATTTAGTTTCTAGAACAATCTATTATCAATCCTTCAATGCTCCATTTGTGCCGACTGGCAACAAAAACTCAGTCATAGTCAAGGTGTTTCTCCTTTCACTGTACAATCTGACATCCAACCACTCATTTTAGGGTTTGCAAAAATTTATAATGTCTTTGCCTTGATTTGTGTGTCAAGGTTAGGGTTCATAATGCCAAGCTAAGGTTATGACCAATTTGGTGGAAAAGTTGTTGAGCAACTTTGAAAAGTTGTCATGCAACTTTTTGCAACTTTTAAGCAACTTTTGCAATGTTGCTTTTCTTGGCTTTTAGGCCTTTATTAGTCTAACCTCTGGACACAACCATGCCAAAAGGACCCCAAACTCATCAATAGGTTCACATTCCCTCAACTTCAAGAGAAAACTCAACCAAGACTTGTGAACCTAGGACCTAAACTAGGACCTAAACAAAACCAATGAGCTCTTGGCTCTTATTATATTTACATGGCTTCATAAAGAAGCAAAATCACAACAAAATCAAATGGTGGGAGCCCTTAGAAGGGTGCTCCTGCACCATAATTGGAGTGGACAATGGCATAGGATGTATCATTTTTAAATCATTAGAGGAACTTGTATCAACATTGGGATTTGATTGGATTCTCATAAGAGATAGTGCTTGAGGGTCAACATGAAAAGTGTCATCATTAGGTTCATTATTTAAAGGAGACGGTATGGATTGTTTCTGAGAAGCTTTAGGAGATTAAGGAATGGTGGGAGAGATGAAGGCTACATGTGGAGCCTTGCTAGACATAGGTTGATAATTTTGATCATTCTTAGGAGTAGTGCCTTGTTTACATTTAGGTGAGTTATTAGAATCTTCAATTTTGATGACACCATTATCAAGGAGGTCTTGAATCTTATGCTTTAATTTCATGAAATTTGAAGTCTTAGGTTTTTTTTGTCTATGATATGCATAATAGTTACTCAAAAATTTACATCCTCGTGCGGTTATGTTAGGCAATGTGATAAGATTATGCTCAAGAAGCTCTTTCAAAGATGACTCAATAGATTGTCCCAAAGGTGTAAACTTACTATCTGAGGGATATTTGGAAGAAATGTCTTGTTTTCTTGGTGAAGGATTCTTGTGATCTTTCTTGAGGTTTGGCTTTTGATTTTCAATTATTTGTTGTTCCACCTTATATAGCCGTTTTAGCATTCCTTAATTTTTTTCATTCTTGATATTGTGAATTTGTCTCTCAAAAGGGATCATTGATTCATTTTATTGGACTTAAATGTCATGTATTTCTCTCTTGAGATATTGAATTTGTCAAGTCAAGGTAGCCACGGGAATATGTGATAGTTTTGATCTTTGACCTAGGATAGTGTATGAGACTCTAGATGGAATGAAAACCCTAAAAATGTAGACTCAACAATATGATATGAGTGAGATTAGGATGCAACTAGGGATAAATTCAAAGATTAAGGTGCAAACTATTTGATATGATTAAGATGGGAATGTGTTAAAGGATTAATGCAAAATGTGATCTATATGATAGGAAAGTGATGTGTAGCTAAACCTTAAATGGGATATGAGGATGAATTATGTTTGATGCAAGGACTAAGGATATCTAGGTCTGAAAATATTTGCAATGTAAGGTTGTACTTGTGCTATGATGGATAGACACAAGGATAAGTGATCAAGAGAGGCTGTGCTAAATAGGAGATGATGAACTCCAAGCGAAATACCAAATCAAAGACACTGATAGGTTCCCTAACTCAAGGAAGGTGCACCTCAAGTGATAAGGGTGATTGATGATCAAAATTCGATGTTAGACCTAAGATGAGAAATCCTAAGTGCAAGAAATATTTTTGTTTTTGTTTTTTGCATTTTTTATTGAAGTATGTAAAAGGTGGGATTATGTCTTAAAGGAAAATGGGGATGTGCAAGAATTTATGCATGACCTAAGGAAAGTGTATAAGGATAAAGGATATGTCCTAAGAAATGTTGGCATTAGATTGACATTGATGTCAATAATTGAGAAGATGCAGTAAAGAGATCAAACAAGATGTAGTGGAGAGTTCAGATTGATAGGTTGGCAAATGTCTTGCTGCAGCATCATATAACACACTGTGTTATATGCACAAGAAGATACAGGTAGATTGCATGAAGTGTGTCATTGGGACATGCAAATGGACAAGGAGGACACAAGCAATTGTGTTGAAAATGTAGTGTGAAATTTGGTCTGACTCAGAAAAAGTTAGTTGCAGTTTTCAATAACATGTAGGTTATCGTATGCAGTTATAGGGAGTATCAAACATAGTTTTTAATAACACGTAGGTTATCACTAACAAAAAAGCTACAAAATGTAACTACAGATGTCAATAACACAACAGGTTAGTCATGTTGGTCTATCAGGATGTCAATAACATGATGGTTATGTGACCTTGCTATCCCACAACAAGAAACACCTAAGGAAAAACCTCTACAAGCTAGTCGCTAAAGTGTGATGGAGATGTCAATAACACACATGTTATGTTGCTTGGCTTATCCCGCAACATGTTATTCACTGTTATATAACCTTGTGGGATAACATTTAAGTGAAGAAAACAGTGAACCTCCTTATCCCGCAACATGTTATCCGCATGTAAGAAACCTTGCAGGATAATAATAAAAAAAGGAAAACCTCTTACCCCATGGTGTCAAAAGTGATCAACGATGGTTGTCCAGGATAAGATAGTCAAAGGAGATCAAAGTAGAGAGATATTCTCTTTTATCCTACGGTTTCAAAAGTCGCACGGGACAAGAAAATAAAGGGAAGATTGTGGATTCCCTTATCTCGCATGGGCTAAGATTCACATAAAATGTCACGTAGGCTAACAAGTGATGCATGCCTTGAAGAAAAACTTATCTCATTTAGGCTAAGAGGATACACAAGGAATGTGTTGGACATTTAAAGCAAAAAGAAAAGGAATTATTTATCCTGTGAGGGTTCATGACAGAAATAAGACTATTGCAAGAAAAGAGTATAAAGAAGGAAAGGTTTCCTTATCTTGCGCGTCTCTACAAGGACAAGGAAAGGGTCACAAGACAAGTAGATTCTTGTTAAGGCTTCTTGAAGCTTATCCCACAAGGTGTATAACACAAAGATCAACCATAGTGTGAAGAGCTTGATTGTCCACCTAGACATTGACCAAGTTTGACTTGACAACGTGGCATGTATAGAGCGAATCAGAGGACACCTATCCAAAAGATGAAAGGATAGTTTGCTAACAGAATTGAAGATTGTGACTAACCTTGTGGTCATGTCTACAAGTTGATAGTCTCAGAGATCCACATGGATGGTTGACCAGGATTGACAAAGTAACTTAGATGTTGAATAAGAACATGTCTCCATGCCGATAGGTGAAATGATCTACATGGTGACCAACTGACCTTGACCATCTGATATGGAAGAAGAATGTGGAGACATACATCTCCTTGGCAACTTGAATAAGATATCAGATATGCTGAAGTTGGTGACGGTGGATTTCAGTGTGGCAGTTGTCAAACTTTTTGGAGAGGATGAAAGATGCATTAATGGAAAACCTGTTGCAGTCTATTGATGGGCTCAATATGATCAATAGTGGTTGGATCAAATCTATTGGATAGATCAAGTTTTCCAAAAATAGCAACCTAGTGTAGAAGGTGAATAGTATAGAGACCAAAAAGAAGAAAACAGAGTAGGGCCATTCAATGAATGTGGTCGATCCAAGGAGGAAAACCCAATCTACTGCAAACCATATCTTTGAAGAGCGGAGTGAGATTAATAAGTTTAGTAATCTATGTACAGAACAACCTAAAGATAGATAATAACACATTAAATATGAGTGACTAGTTTGAGATCATACTGAAGACATAGAATAAAATCTTGTTGATACAGAGAGATGATTGTAGGCAGAGGCAATTTGATGTGATTCAACATTTTGGTAGGTGTGGTTTTAGAGATAGGGATATAGGATATTTCCTCTAGTCAATTTTTTTTAAGAGTGTAGATGCGGTGAAGTATAGTAAGTGTTGTTGTTGAGAGAGAGATAGAGTGTGTTGCTGCCAAGAGAAAATAGAGAAAGAATAGAGCATTCTGGAGAGTAATGTTGTAGAAGAGAGAAGAAGATAACTAGACAAAGGAAGGAGGTAAAATAGAGGAAATCTTTCAATAGGAAAAGAAAGTAATTCTCATGATATGAGAAATTAGTAAGTGTTACAAAACTCATTTGTAACAAGGCTTTATCATTGCATTGTAACAATCACTATAAATCTCTAAGTGGGTGCTCAAAGTAGGGGTAGGTGTTTTTTTGAGTAGGTGCTCATAAAATAAGGGGTTGGTGCTCCTTGGGCTGGTGCCCTAGAGTTTCAGCGGTTGACCTATTCCTTGGGTTGGTGCTCTAAACATTGTAAACTATTATTTAATGTGAGGATGGATTGGAGCAGTAAACTCCAACAACTATTCTCATCGAGGTTTTTCCTACATTGGGTTTTCCTCATACATTTGGTGTTATGTGATGTGCTCTATGTCTATGTTTTTATTTACATTACATCCTTAAAATCTGCACATTGAACTTAAATTTTTAAAACATGTTGATTCACCCCCCTCTCAGTGTCTACTTGTGTTCTTCAAGAAAATGGTGTAAGGCTATGCAAAGATTATGGGTATGATCCAAGGGAATGATTCAAAGGTTTTACATAAGGGTGGAACCTAAGGATGTGATGCAAGGATAAGTCCTAAAGGAAGTATGCAAGGGTATTATTAAGGTGAAATGCAAGGTCCTAAAAGGTTGGATGATGCAACTATGAAAGAACCTAAAAGGTCAAAACTAGAAAATGATGTCTCAAGAGATTTGAAATGATTTTTTTGAGAACATAGGTTCAATGTTTCAATGACAATGTTATTTTTCAATGTTTCCAATTTACAATGTGGATGGATACTTGAAATTTTAGACCAAGGTTTTTGCAAAGTGTTTCAATTTCTAGTATGGCGTTGATTGTGAAATATTCTTGATTTTTTTGCACACACTTAGAAAAAATGATAGATTGAATGTTTGTTTTATTTTGCAATTGAATTATTCACTCACTTCTATGGGCATAACAAGCTTTGAATTTTTGGTTCATCACTTCCCAAGAAATTTACTTTCTTGAATTAAGGGGCACATGAGGGGTATCTTTGGTATGTGTGTATCACAATGCCTGAGTCAACAAGTAGAAGGTTTTTGGTTGCTTAAACAATGAATTTCTAGTAAGGGCATCCATTCAGGTGGCCATACATACAGTGTTTTTCTCAAATTAATGAGGCCTCCCAGCCCTTGCAGGTTTTTATGCATCACACAAATGCTGATGGAGACATACGCCAGTATGACACATCGGTACCTATTACCTATAAGTTTCCTCACAGGCATGTATTTATTTATAGTGTCTTGGATAGGCTTGGCCTTAACCTTGTTACCACTTGGGTCATTCCCTCTCACCGAGCCTTAAGGGCTTCTCGGGAGACAGACCCTCTAAAAGGTAAAACAAAAATATCCTATTGCTCAAGACACAAAAGACATCGGTTAGTTTTAAAGCACCAATTGAAGTGTTATATAATCTAGGAATAAAAGACAATCAGTTTCAAATCACCATTTCTTCGGCATGTGTCTTGCATCAAACATTATTAATAATTTCAAGATTATGGTCTTTGACAATTGAAAATAGATGCCCTGCACAAGACAAAAATTCAAAACATCAGCCTCCCAAGTTTGGGAAAAAAATCAACAAACAAAACAAACCCTATAGCTAACAAAAAAAATCTAAACTAATAACAGAAAGATCTGGGGTATAACAAATTTGCTAAACTAAATAATAGGAAAATAAAAGTGAAAACAAACTTATCTAATCCACTAACCAGCTATTCTAAGTCAAAATTAGTTTGGTTTAACCCACTTAAAGGAATTTAAACTAAAAGTCTAACTGACAAAAATTAAAAAATTAGTTGATCTAGTTAAGAAACATTACAATTTAATTAACGAATTAAGAATCTAATTTTAATCTAAAGTTAAATCTTATCTAAATTAAAATTAAGTGTCTAATCCAATAACAAAAATAAAATCTAAATTAATCTAATTAGAAAAATTGAAATCTAAATTAATATCTAATCATAAAAATCTAATTTAACAATCTTTAAAAACTAAAAAAATGTCTAATTAAAACTAATTAATCATTTAATCTAAATATTAAAAAAAACTAATCTATTCTAAATTAATTTAATCTAAGTTAAATTAGTTTAAAATTAAATTAATTAAATTAATAAAAAAAATTAAAACTAAAAATTAGGAAATAAAAGTAAAAGAGTAAAAGAGGATTTCCTAAAATCAAGCCCGATGTCCTCCTCAATACTTTGTGTTTTGCACATGAGTTGGAATGGTTCACACAACTTGGATTCCATAGAGATATAAACAAAAATGCAAGAAATAGAAGGCATCCATTAGGTAAAACAAAGTTTAAATTCAGGAAACTTCCTGCAACTCATAAATCGATATAATCTAAGAGAGGAAGTACATACTTTATTCATACTCCCCATTGGAGGGTAGATCATCTCTCACAATAAATAATATTTTAAAGAGACCAAATGCTTGAATTTATTTATGCTCCTCATTAGAGGATAGAGCATCAATTATTCATGCTCCTCGCTGAAGGATATAACATCAATCGGGATAATCCTAACATAGCATCAATTTTAAACTAACATATAATTTAATATCCACTGTATTATTTGTCTTTTATTTTTTGTTTTTTTTTATTACGGAAAAATCAAGTTTTGAAGGGACTCCAAAACCCTTTACAAAGGAACCATAAAAGAGAAAAACATTAAGAAACTAAATAGGACAAACAACGAAAAAACTAGCAAAGGGCTGGGCAAAAGCCAACACAAAAGCCTTACAGTACCAGTAACAACTAGCAAAAACAGAAAAAAGACAAATTACATTATGTTTTTAAGGACATTATCCAATTTCTCGCTAATCCCTTATATTTCTTTGATATTCTCCCTGAAAATTGAGATTTCCTTTGAAGAAACCAAGGCAGCCTTTATTTTTTTTTGTTGTTTTCTAATGGTTGTGGACATTATACTTGGTCTTCAAACCATTGATTACTATAGGCATGCAAATTTTCTAAAATGTTTTGAGAATTTATTACAAAAATAGAGTCTTTCAAATCAGCTAATAGAATTTAAAACAGAGCAGCATCAACACAATAGAAGAACACATTAGAATGAGCCAAAAACTAAATACAAAATACTACTGTCCAATTAAGATTTTTCTTGTATTGCCTATCTTTCACGATTACAAATGCCTCTATAAATAGAGGTCTTAAAAAAATTTGGAAATACATTAAAGTCAAAAGACACATGCATAGACTTAGGTCAGTCAAAGAAGAATGATGGTGAGAAACTTCTATTTTAAATGTTGATGGTTGGAGAAACTTCTGATTTTATATTGTTTGACCCTTGCACCTTTATTTGCTTCACACATTTAATATGTGAATACTCTGCTATTATTAGCATGGATGGCACTAGAATCTAAAATTTATATGTAGGCTATTTTTGAGAATGAATTAGCAAAGAAATAAATAGACCATTATTTTTAAGAAAATCCCAATCAAGAATAAGCATAGATCTTGGTGGGAGAATAGTAGATAGATAAAGTAAAAGAAGCATGTCGATTTCTCACGGTTTCCCACTTGAGTTTGCAGAGATTGATGGCATTGTGAAGGAAGATTTCTGGATACTAATTTCACGGCTTGCTGAAAATCAGAAGCAACACCCTGAGTTTTATGGGGAGATCAAAACTGAGCTAGAGTGGGTTAATATTAGCTAGTTCAAATCTCAAAAAATTGGCCAAGTGAAAAAGAACGTTGGTTACACCAAATTGTTAGAAATCTTGATTTATCAAAAAAGGGGCTTCTAGGAAAGACAAATGTGATTCCCTTCAAAGGTGACAGAATTATTGGGGACGTGTATGTCATTCATTTATATAGTTGCATGGTTTCCTTGAGGCATGGTTCCATGGTTTTCTTGCGGCAAGAGCATCTCGGTGCTCAATCTTTTTACAGAGTACAGTTTGTTGAGCTTCCATCTATCAGAAGAGAGAAGTTGTGCATTGCCTCCAAATGTAATCCCTCCCCTGGACTACCATTTTCAACATTCTCTTCTTTTTATTAAGAAGATGAAAATGTTTCTTTATTGCAAGACTTGCAATTTTTAGATTGGTGAAATATTTACAGTCAAAACAACTGTAAAATATGTTACTGCACTTTGTGCTAAGGTGTTTAGATTCAATTTTTTTAAACTAGCTATACTTTCAGATAATCCATAAATTGATAAATGTTGAAATATTAATATCTCTTGTTTGATAAATCTTTATTTATTTAATTAATTCCTTACCCTTTTCAACCCATGACACATGTCATTCATCTCTTAATTCCTACACTACCTACCCTCTTATTGTTTTAGACCATCGAATTGGAAGAGAAGGAATACACATATACAACCAAGGATTAGGGAATGGAATGTAGAAGAGAAAAGCATTGGAGATTTAGGAGTATGATGATCAGACGTAAAAGATTGGTTATGATCATCTCAGATTATTTTAGAGAATATAGAATAGAGAAAGAATTAAAGAATAGAGAATGGAAATATAGAGTAATAAGTAGAGAAGAAAGAGCTCATGAGATAGAATAGCGTAGAGGAGAAAAGCAATGGGATCTAGACGTATTGCAGACAATTTTAAGTTATCAATGATCATAATAGACTTGGATTATATTCCAGAGGTAGGCTCTATACTAGCATGTTTTGTTGTAGAGATCTAAAAGATAAAAGAATGTTCTATTTTGTTTAGATTTATACAATAAAAAATATTAGAATCATGATATTCGATTTCCTAATATGAAACCATTTTAGATTCCTTTAAAACATGTTCATGGAAATAAAGATGCAATAATGAAATATTTTCTTAAGGTTTGTTGATAAACATAGTGTAACTCATAGAAATTAGATCACAAAACCCTCTAGAAAAAGAGCAAGGGGATAGAGAGAGTTTGTGCATTATAAACTTTGAATTTAAACCACAAAGAAGATGAAATACTAGGATAATGAATTATTGAAGCTTATTTTGATTTTGTGAAGAAAAGAGTTATTCTCCCGGATTTGATCCTTGCATTAGAAGTTAAGATGATTTTTGGGTATCTCATTTGAAAAGCCATATAGGTATGCATATTATGAATTTTCATCATGTTAAATGTTGTTATGGAAAATTAGTAAAATTAGTTAGTGGAATTCATAAATCATGAAAAATCACATATTAGTATCAAACTAAATATGTTATTCGAGAAAAGTGGTAGACAAACCAAAACACATGGAAAGATAGAGAACTTAGGCGATATAAACATGGGAAATCAAAACCATAAGAAATAGAATGCAAGTTAATGACTGCGTTATTTATATGTTTTAATAATTGAATAAAAGAATGTGTACTCATTTTTTATTCAATTTTTATGTAAAGATACATACATGTATTACACCTTCTTATATTAAAATCTCATCTTTGATTTACTTGAAAGATATAAACAAAAGATTTTTTTCTTTTCATATATATATTTGTTTATCCATGAAAGATTGCTTCCTGTTAGATAGGATTGGTGTTAACGAAAGATTGATTATTTTTATTTCTATTCAACGAAAGATTGTCTTCTTTAACATTGTATTTTTATCATGCAAGAAATAGGAAGCTAGCATTGAAAAATAAAATATTGTTTTATGTAATATTTATTCTAGATTCATATGAACAAAGCTAGATAGGCTTGTGTTTGTGGAAAGTTACCTTCCAAGATGAGTGCCAAATGTGGGTTATAGAGAAAGAGTTTTCTTTTTCCAAACTATATTTTATTGCTATGCATGGCATTATACTCAGCCAAGTAATCGAATAACCATTGAAATAGATGGATTCATTTATTTATCCACTCTACCACATCCTCGATTAATATTGATTGTTTCTTAATGTAATTTGAAAATAAAAAATGCATGTATTATTCTAGGCACACACCGAATTCCATCTTGTCTATCGAATTCTTTTGCTAACCAATTCATGCAGGGTCAGGTATTCTTGATTGATCAATAATTCTGGGGAAGTGTATACTTCAAGGTTGGGCGGAAAAAGCACCTGAATCTTGTTCTCATCTTCATTCTAAAGATTGCATTGAAGATAGCTTTGATTGCAGATCAAAGGACACATCCCATCCTTTACTTTGTATTCTTTTGTTATTGAACTTAAGGCATTTTGAAAAGCTTATGTATTGTATGATTGAGATACTACTTATATCGATTTATTGAATGAAGAATCTTTATCTTTTATAGAAATTTCAATTTTATTATGATATATATGGAATGATCAAATGAAGCTATGGAAGGAAAAGTGGAATGAAATAGACTTATTAAGGAATTATGAGATTATTTAAGAATAGAGTATTTCATTTTATTATTGAAGTTAGGATGATTTACAACATTACATTTTTGTACCAGAGCCAAGTTTATAACTCTAGGGCCTATGAGTCTGCTTCATGAATGAAATCATGTGCTTAACAAACTTTCTATTGGATATCTAACATATAATACTTGCAAATTAAGAAGGATCACAAAACTTTTACAAGATGAATTGATGACAACAACCTAGAAGAAGGAGGGTGGTTGACTAAGGAAGAAATATGTCCCTCCTACTATGGAATAAATTCATGATATTTAAGATGAGAATGATAAGGTCGGGGAAGGGGGTTTTTTACTTTTAGGATGAAAGAAGAAAGGAATCAACTCCTAAACCAAGAAAGAAGAAATAGCTAATCAAGATGAGTAGGGTAATAAAAATCTCACCTATCCCGTTCCCTGGGGAGACAAGAATAGTTGGACTGCCCTATTAAGGAGATAGATGAAGAATATCTATATGAGTATCTCCTAGAATTAGCATACTTAATGGACACATTTATTGGATGATAGTTTATTGGGTAAGAGTTGAGCACTTATATAGTAAATTTGTAGTTGAGACTTTATTGATATAAAAATGATGGTTGTTATTAGAACCTAGACATTTGGGATACATGATTTAATAGACTGGCAATTATTCTAACTTGTCACTTGCGAAAGATGTTATTCTATGTCTATAGTGTATGAGGTGGGTACTCTATGGATAGGAATTATGGATTATATGATGAAATCTTCATAGGACTTATGTGTTTTAGTTTTGTGTCCTCATTCAAACATGAAATTGTTGGTACAATATTTGGTACTCTCTCTAGAACACTTTGGAAAAGATATCCCAAAGTGTTGTAACACCCCCTTATATGTGACTACTCCTAGTCGCTCACTACATTTGATATGTATTCAGTTTGATGCTTTATTTGGTTTATTGATGAATTATTTGATCGTTGATTTTTGGATTATCTTTGACTTCTTAACTTGGTTATATTTGTTTTCTTTTTCTAAGTGGATGAGTCACCAATTTCCTATTTTTTGGCCCTTGGTCACACTTGACTTAATGTTTCATTTTGCACATTTTATAATTTATTGTTGAAATTGATCAATTGTTCTCTTAACCTTTATGGTGGCTGATCTAATGTTTAAAATTTTTATTTTCTTCTGGTTGCATATTTTATTCCTTCCTTATCATGTTCATAGTGAACCCCTGATAGTATGTCCAAGAAAGTAAATAGTGGAGAGTGTACCAAATATAGGTGTTGTGTCAGTTAGGGCAATAATACTATGTATATGTGTAATTTTTAGTTTGAGTAAATTCAATGCGTGGAACAAGAGGATAGGCCTTGCAAAGGTAAATATATTTATATATACATATTTAGTAGATAGAAAAATTTGAATTAGTTCATCAATTTTATGTGATCTTACTTCCTTCGGTTTACCTTCGAGATCATCTGACCATGTAAGATGTCTTCTGTTAAAAGTGGGTTTTGGAGTCTTGAACATCCAAGAATATATGGTCTTTAGCATAAAGACACATTTGAAATAATTAAGTAAAAATTTGCGCTAGTAGTTGTATAACATGTGTTATGATGTTAAGAATTTTCTGTCGCCATGGTTGCCTTGTTATTTGTCAATTAAAAGTATACCTAGTAGTTTGGAAATCTTAATGGATTGACAGAAGTCAGAGGTATGAAGAAAATTTACTTGGTTGGAAAAAAAGGAAGTTGAATGATGAATTTTCATATATCAATTAAATCTTTATCTACCATAGTTACTATACGGTCAAACTTGAGATAGCAATAGTTGTAGAATCACTTGCAAGCAAAACTTTATCTAAGGGTTAAGCAACTTTTGGAAGTAGATATTATGGATCATAGATTTGATAGATTTGATATAAGGACTTGAGGGTAATTAAGAACATCAATGAAGGATATACTCACTAAGAGGCGGAAACTTGAGGAAGTTAATATTGCACCTTATTTAGAATATTTGGAAATATCTAGTTAATCTAGAGATTGTTGATAAAGATGTGATGAAACTAATAACTTTGGAAAAGGTAGTTGAGTATGTGGCACAATGTTTAGCAAGTTAAAGTTGAGCATGATTGTATAATAGGACTTTTTTATCAAACCTAAGTATAGGTGGCAAGAAATCAATATGAAAATTATTCAAGAATTGCTTTTGAGTAAGAACAAGCATGATGTCATAGTTGGTTATTGTCAACAGATTGACAAAAATTGCACATTTCATACTTGGATATATTTAAAGATGAATCATTGAATCTTGTGAAGAAATTTATTCATTGAACTTATCAATTGCATGGAGTTTCAAAAATAGAAATATCAAATAGGAATGCCTAGATGACATTTTGGTTTTGGACAATATTGAATACATCTTTGGGAACTAGATTAAATTTCAGTCAATGTGACATCTTTAGATAGATGACCAAACAAAAAATAGTTAATCAGGCAATGGAGAATTCTTTTGATGTATTGCATGGATTAGAAATATGAGTGGGAGAAGTATTTGCCTTTGGATTGAGTTGGCATACAACAAAATATTTTCATCCATTTTTAAGGAATGATACCCATTAAGATGCTCTATGATAGAAATGACAAACATTTGTTAGTTGTGATAGAATAAAGATAGGATCATCATTTGTTCAAATATGATTAATAAAATGGATGAGCGGATGAAATTGATCAAGAATATATTGAAAGAGACAGTCAACAGACAAGCTATGATAATAGAAACAAAACTTTCTAATATTTGTTACTGAAAAATGAAATTCTATTGAGGGAGAAGCCTCATAAGAGCTCTATTTTATTGAGGAATTCATCAAAGTTGGTACCAACATATGTCGGACCCTTCGATGTGCTGAAGGTTATGAATCCAATTGCTTATGGATACAGGATACAGGAATGGTGCTAGTGGAGCACATCCAAATTCCTGATCAGTGTAGCATTAAGCTACATAGCATAGATTTCACTTAGTATTAGGTCCAGTGGGACCAATATTCTAATGATAGTGCTACTTGGGAGGATACTGAGATGATTGTCTGTCATATTCCTCTTTTGTTTTCTTAGAGTAGTATTTGCTTGATGCATGAAATATTTTAATACTCTAATTTTAATTTACAAGTTGTAAATTTGGATAGTATAGATGGTACTATTTATGTTATATTTGATTTGAGATCACAATGTATGCTTAATGTTTATGATGATGAGAAAGTATGTGGTAATTGATAGAATAATAAGACATCAAGACGATGTATCCTTTAAGAGGGCAAGGATGTCACAAACCCTATTTATCCATAATTATTTAATTAGGAAAATAATGTTTATTTTTTGCAAATGAAATGAAATTAAAATGGAAATGAGAAATTTTAGAGGAATTAGGTGATAATGTGAAACAAATTCAAAAGCAAAGAAATTTTTTATATTATTTTCTGTAAATGCAATTGAATGATCGGTTTTATTTTTATTACTGGGGATTGTCATTGCTAATGGGCAATTGAGTGCAAGTGAATGCAGGAACAAGTGAACGCGGATGAAGGTGAGAATAGGGTTCAGGTAGAGTTGTCTTAGCTCATGGACTTCACTAGAATAAATGAAATCTCACACACCACTTTAGAATACTTATGCATGCATTTGATATATAATTGGAGTTTGTGATAGAATTATAATTGAATTACATTAGGGATTGTGAAATATTATGCTTTATTGTTAAAAGAGATGTAATTTGTTAATGATTTAAAAAGAGAATTTTTGACCCTATGTTTATATGTTCTTTTTATGCAGACATGTGTGAATAGGTGAAATAATATATTAATTATATGTTTATATATGTATATGAGTTCGAATAATGATTTGATTATATACAAGTATATATGTATGCAATTATGATATATAAAAAATATATTTGATTATTTTTGTTTTGTGAAATTTCATTTGATTACACACACACACACACATGTGTGTGTGTGTGTGTGTGTGTGTGTAATTACTATATATGTAAATATATTGTTGAAATTAAGTAATTATTGTTTTAAAGAAAAGTCATTATTTATATTATATATATATATAAATAAAAATAAAAATATATGTATAAATATAAACATGGAAAGTGACTTAATTGGAAACATAATGATTGAATAGTGAAACTTTAGTTTAATGCAAAGTCAATGATTAATGAGGGAGGTCGATAGTAATATTGAGCACTCCCCATATTTATAGGGAGGGGTCGATATTACCACCGACTACTCCTCCTCCCTTTTTATAATTTCTATATCAACCACGTTGCAATCCACGTAGACCAAGCCTAGACAATGTAGTACATGGTGAAAGTCGTGGGTTACCAACCCACATAAACCTAACCGATATAAGCCTAAGTATTGTATGATTGAGATACTACTTATATTGATTTATTGAATGAAGAATATTTATCCTTTATATAAATTTCATTTTTATTATGATATAAATGGAATGATAAAATGAAGCTATGGAAGGAAAAGTGGAATGAAACAGACTTATTAAAGAACTATGATTCTATTTATGTCATTACAATGCGAGTCTGACATCTACTCCTACAAATTATGCATGAATGATATGTGGATCCATTTATAGTAGCCTCATCATCTGTCCATGTACATATCCTTGAGTAACTGACACACACATGCTGAATAGGCTCTCTGTCACCACCTAGAGCAACTAATGGCTCATCATCCAGTATAGGAGGGTATGCTAGTTGTGTCCCATGTTGGATGATGGCACCAATCAATGTTGTGGCCACCTAAAGATTTTGTATCTCCATCGACTCTTTCAGATATATTGGGACAACCTAATGCACCTTGGGTTTGGGTGCTAGGGTGGTGCAAGAGCACCTAACCCAAACATACACCAGGAGGTTAAAGATCATTCCATGAATAATTTCACTCATATTTGAGTTTATATGGTCATTTTAATATATTTTGAGTCATTTTGTGAAGCATTGTAAGACATTTGCTCAAGATGTGTATTTGAGTCCTAATTGGGTCTAGGGGGTCAAATTTGTATCAAAAATTCATGAAAGGGTAAAGAAGATCTAAAATGTTGTTTTGATTCCATCTAAATGTATTTGAAGTGCACAGGCAAAGATTAGGTGTCATATTTATCAAAATGTCAAAATTGTCAATTGTGTCAAAAATGTTGCCAAGCACAAATTGCATTATAAAGTTGCAAACTAAGGATGTAATTGGTCTTGGGTAGTTGTAACTACCATATGGATGTGTGGAGGTTATAAAAACCATAATTTTGTTGTATCCAGTGGGTGTGTGTAAGATTGGAGGAAGGAAATGAGTAACATTTGAAGTTTTTACACACTCCACATTGTTTTCTGGGTATTGCAGTCTGGTCATTCACTATTTTATTTATGAAAAATAATTTGTATCCATTGGAAAATTATTTTATATGATAATGGAATGAGTTAAATTTGTTTTCCCTTTGGTTTCATTTAATTTCAATCAGTTTGAAGCAAGTTATGCAAGATTTGGTGAAAACTGTCAAAAAACCCTCCAAATTGGGGTTTGTGGAGAGTTTCACTAAAGTATTTTGAATGCACCATTGGAAATTGTTGTAACTTTTTTTTTTGATATAGGGTTGAATTATCTTTCAAATTCATTTAGTTTCAATGTGATTGGTTAAGTATTTCATGAGATATTTGATGCCCTAGGCGGATTGGGAATGCAAATTTCTTGTCTTTTCTGTAATACTCAAAATGGTCTCAGTGCAGAGACCATAACGTGTAACTCCACTGTTGGATTGTTCTCAATTTCGGATATGGTTTTAAAAACCTATCTTTCTATAGCCTCACTGAAGCGATCTTCCAAATATGCTCAAGTTTGAAAGTTATTAATAACTGAATACGGGTATATCAAACTATCATTTACTGGGACATCATAATGCATTGTTTGGGTCTTGGATAATGTTTAAAGGGTCATAAATGATATGAAATATTTGATCATATTGGATTGGTTGGTTGATAGTAATCTTTTTAGATGCCTCAAACATATCAAGGTTGCAGATTGATGATTATTTTGGGTCATTGAGCACCCTAGGATTGGGACTCCATGGTTGATTTGGGGTTCTTGGTTGGTTTTTCATGATGCTCTGCATCATAGGGGGTGGCGACTCTCTGGGGCTAATCGCCTACTAGCTCCAGGTCTATCTTGGGCAGAGCCGCCACCTCTACCATGGAACTCTCTCATGTTAAAATAGTTTATCCGCACATTGAGGACAAACTCGTAGTATACTTTGCTCAAAAAATACAATGGCACCTCATAATTATTACAATATGGATCATCAAAGACCATGCACTACCTCTACCAAAAAAGATTTTTCATTTGCATATTGGTACACCAATGCATGGGAAATGTCTTTGCATTAAAAACTAACGACTGACCAATTTCAGGATCAACAAAAAGGGCACATATTTGTTGTTTACTAATATGTTTATTTTTCACTCCCTTGTATGATAACCCACTAGCATAATATTGGCAACACATATCCCTATAGTTTCCCCATTTTGTAATTTGTGTCAAAACGGTTGTGGCACCACTAGTAATGTTTCTAGGCTAGTGGTGAGGGATTTATGATGCTCAAGCTCAAATGTTTCTAATTTATTAATCAGTCTATTTCTAGACGTGTTTTGCCCTAATTGATTAATCAATTGCTTGTGTATCAAGTGTACGGTCAAAAGGAGGAGTTGGAAGTGTATCTTGTGGGTTTTGTTAGGAGTTTTAAAAAGGCGTATCTTGTAGTTGTTGTTGTGGATTATCAGAATCTGGGTTTTGAAACAAAAAATTAAAAAACCTAATAAAAATAAATTAAATTAAATTGAAAATGTAAAAAAAATTGAATAAACAAGAAAGAAAAACAAAAATTAAGAAAAACTAACCTCGATCCATAGATTTTGGTGGAGAAATGTGAGAGCCCATCATGGTGTCATTGGAAAAATGAAGAAAAAAAGGCTGTGGTCGTGGGGAAAATAAGACCCAGTCATTTTTTGTTTTTTTTTAATTTGATAGGTACCATGTACACGGTTTTTTAGGACTAAAAACCGTGTATGCGGTCACTTTCCTAAAAACACCACGTATATGGTCACTTTCCTAAAAGCACCACGTACATGGTATCTTTGCTTTAGGCTCGGGGACAATGAACCTAAGCATGCATGTGGTGATTTCAATTTTTAATACCGCATAGGCGATGCTTGTTTTTTCATGTTTTTTTTAGGCAATGTCCACTTTTCTGACCACCATCTTTGTTCACATACCCAAAAATTATGAATAAACTTCTTGATTGATTTAGGAATGTGTACAATATATAAAGCACAAGAAGAGCCATCTAGAATAGCAAAAGTCAACTAGAAAGTAGGCTTTTATCTTTATGCAAGATTGGAAAAATCCATGCAAGATTGCACAACTAAGAAATTATAATCCTATCTTTTGACAAATTGAAAACTTATTTAAAGGAATATTCTATGCAAAATTTTCTACACTAACACCCCCTTAAGTGTAGCTAGATGAATAAAAAGATATGGGTCTTGGAAAAAAAGCCATGATCAAGAACCCAATTATAGAGTAATGGAGAAAACCCAAGACAAAAAAAATCCTAACCATTTATTCAAGCAAAAAAAAAAGTTGCAACTGTTGATGAAGAACTGCAAATGAATCTACACTGCAACAAGATTATATTAAAATTATAGAAACCACTACACGAGATGCAGTTGTACATATTCTCAACTTCTCAAATGGATGAACATACAGGTACACAGTCTCTATATACATAAACTTATCACATGCAGACATGAGTATATCTGCAGAAATGTGCTCCAAATATAGGAACTGTAAAGATGTCCTTTGGTTTGGATTAAGCCATTGTGAATCCAATGCTCAATATTTTCCCACTAGAAAGAAACTTTGGAAGCACTAGAGGATGCAACTCTGGAATCTCATGTAGTCGAGAACCCTACTAGAAAGAATCTTTGTGAGCAAATAGAGCTTCAACAGTGGAATCTCATGTAGACAGAAATTTAGAACAAAAAAAATATTTGGCTACCTATTGGAGGACTTGATGGTTGATTAACAACTTTCATAGTTTGTCTATCTGAGGAATCTTATTAAAAGAAACCTACAACAGAAACCCCCAATATTAAACTTTATAAAAGTTTAATTTTTTCAAAGCCCCAAATTTTACCAGATCTTTATCATGCAGTGCTCGTAAAGCACGTACAATTTTTAAAGAATCAAACATAGGAAGAAAACAAGAAACATACAAAAATTAGGGGAGAAACATGCATGTTGTTAAGTTTTATGATCAGATTAGATAATACAATAATTCACACAAATGCACAGATATTTTCTTGGGAAAAACCTTCCTCTTGAAGGTGAAAAAACTAGCAACAAAGTTTCTTATTTTATTTATTAATACACAAGATGTCTTTACAATAAATTCGCTTCAGCCCTTGAAGCAGAATCAACCATTTGATGGCACAATTCGATCTGTGGATCACAATATGTAGAAGATATGTTTGCTCTGCTATAGATATATATCGGACTGCTAAAGGATAGACACGAATTGCTGAAGGATATTATCGGATTGCTAAGTATGTCAATTTCCTTATGGAGGAATATGATCTGCTGAAGTTCGATGCTTAATCTTCTTGATAATTGTTCAATCCATCTAAAGGGAAGGTGAGGAACTATATACCCACACAAGTGTGTATCCAATCAACATGACTTTCCCAATTGTCGGCTTCTCATAAACCATCACATCTCCTTATTATAAATTGGTTATAGTTAATACATCTTCCGATGTGGCAGATCAAATATTAGTTATGTTTAGTTAACAAACAAATTCAATATAAATATGAAAGTCGATAATATGTAAAAGTCAAACAAGGTAAATGTGTAAGGCCGATAGGCCAATTACACATTTGCATTATCTATGTCAATGCAAAAGGATACCGACCAAAGCTATCCATCAACACATGTATCTAGAAACAAAGGTTCACATCTACATCCATGGTGTTGATAATCTATACAGAAATTTGCCTGCAAATATAGACTCACTTGCAAAAGATAAAGTAAAATAAAAGGGAGATCATATCTTCACACAATATACAAATGAATTTGCATTCATACCAAACTGAGCTTTGATACCATGTAAAAAAAATTTCTAAACCTATGAAAACCATGAATACCGATAGAGCTACAAATTACATAATTGCATAAATTGGAAAGAAGTAAAAATTTTGAATAAACTGCTTGATTGATTTATGAATGTGCACAATATATAAAGCACAAGAAGAGCCATCTAGAATAGCAACAACCAACTAGAAAATAGGCTTTTAGCTTTATGCAAGATTGCACAACTAAGAAATCATAATCCTATCTTTTAACAACTAGCAAACTTATTTAAAGGAATATTCTATGCAGAATATTATACACTAACAAGCGTGAAATGCTAAAAGAGAAACTATCCAATCCATGTCAGCTTAAGTAAAAAATGAAGCATGAATCTTTAGTACTTAATTCAGTTTCAATAACAAACATGGAGTATAGTTTAAATGTATAGTTTTTAAATATAAAAAACCCTCTTTAAGTTTGCTTGTGATCTATAGAAAATGCCCTCTTTCCATCATTATCTAAGTTGTGACCAAAAGATTCTGCCAGAGTTTATGAGCCCAATTCAAATTTAAATTACAAGTTTTGTGACCCAAAGCACGGATTGGGGATAACAGTAGGCTTTTATGGGGGTGGTATGCCTCATAATTACATATCGCTTTCACATTCACAAGAAATTCATTTATGTTTCTGTCCATAAAAAATTTTATAAATAAATGTATTAGAGTATAGAAGTCAAGAATGAATTGGAAGATAAATAAAATAGAATAGTATTGATATTTGGAATAGATTTTTCATTTTGTTTTGAGTACAACACTAATATGTTTATTTTATAATGTCTATTGATTAATGTACTTTTTTACTATTTTTTTTAATATTGTAGTTTCTATTGGTTAATATGTTTTTTATTTATTTTTATTTTTGTGACAATATAATGTTGTACTCTTATCTTTCCCACTCAGTCATATGAAACTATGTTGTAAATTTGATCAATATTCAAAGATGAAAAATAAAAGACTATCCATTACATTGGTTTGACTGAATTTTATTCAATTTAGGTCTTGTTGGAATATTGGATGTCCTTGGGTTTTAATCATGGTTCACCTACACATTTGATAAGAAATTAATTATGCATAAAATTAAAATACTCATTTTACTATTGTAGTAACATAATTGAGATGTTTGACAAATATAAAAAAACTTTATTTAAAAAGTATGATACTGATATTTAAAATAGAATATTATCAACTCTTAAAAAAAATTATACATTTTAAATGCTAAATGGATACCTTAAAAATAAAAGATAAAAGTGAATCCAAAACAAAAAATATATATTTTCCTTCCTTTTTTTTCTTTATTTTTTTTTTTAATGAAAATGCGCTTTCTAATTGTACACTAACTTATGTAATGAAAGGTATTGTACACAATCTATTTCCATGATGTTTAAGATAATGAGAGAAATAGATATTATAATATGATACTTAGGTACCCAAATCAAAAGATATGTTTCCTCAAATTTGACCTATATTTGGGAGTATTGAAAAGGTTCTAAAAGCCATGGAAGGTCTACCTTTGGTACATTGTAGGAGCATCTTGGGAGTTACATTTCCTAGGAATGGAATAATTGATATTAACAATGGAAAGTTAAAAGAAAGCTGATTCAAGACTTGGTGAAATTGACATGAAGTTGCAAGTTGAAGAGTGATTTTTCTAGTTTTGTTAACAGAGATAAATTGGAATGTCTATTTTATTGAATATAATGCATCCCATGATGTTGTAGAAAGAGGTATTAACCTTGATTTTACAGAGATGCCTATTGTAGGAGGAACCGGCAAATTCAGGGTGGCTCAAGGATGTCACCGTGCCTAATTACTAGTATTAGTTGTCCTGATTCATGATGCTCTATCCTCTATTCAAGAGGATGAATCAAGTAAGTGTTTGGTATCCCTAAAAATAATGGATTTGTGTGTTGCAGGATTTTCCAATTTGACATTCTTTATGTGATCACCAGTTACTGTAATATTTTTATTTTGTTTTGAGTATAGTATTGTATGGATCAATATTAATATATTTATTTTTTAATTTTTTTTTTTAAATATGTTTGCGATATATTTATATGCATGCTGGTGTTGCTTTACTTCGAATTTATGCTAACAAAGGGACATGCATACATTTAGCCATGCAAAAAAATTAATGACAATCAATCTAAAAATAAAAACCAATCAAATTTATGAATTGGAAAAATATAATATCATTAATTTGATTATATTTTAATTTATTTTTGATAATCTCTTTGAATGGATTTTTATTTATAAAACATTGGATGGAGAGGATGATGTTATAAAAAGGAGAAGTGGTATTACAAAGGTTGAATAATATTTGGGAAAATTAGTGGGCTTAGTTACTAATGAGGAGGAGGATGTCAAGTTGTTTATTCTTTTCAATATTTTTTATAATGTGGTTGCTTATTTGACTACTCTTAGAGACAATGAAACTAAGTCAATTGCATATTCATATGGCAAATGAGGTGCCTTCTATTTTAGTTTCATTATTTGTGCCACTTGAATATTTCTACCCAATGTCTTTTTAAAGATAAATAAATCAAGAAGCAAATTTACAAAAAAATTGGTTTTTGGTACTATATATTTATTAGAGGTGAAAAAGTACATTTAAGATAATGATGGTGTTGATAAAATAAATTTAAAATGATTATTATGGTAGAAAAGTAATGAATACTTAGATTTCATATGATTCAAATATATGATTTCCAACAAATATATAATATTTAATGAGATTAAAGAGGTTATAGACACCACATAACCCTTGCAAAATGAACATTTTTAATTGATTGATAAATTTTAATAAAAGGTATTAATTTTTTAAGTAAAATAAAAATTACTATGACTTGTTTTTATAGCATCATATAATTTTTGGAATTAAATTTTTACAAATAGATAGCTCAAACAAAACACATTATCTAAACATTTAATCTACTTGTAAAGAAAAAAAAAATGTCTTATGGTTAATCTTGGCCAATATAATAAGATGCATATAAATAAGTATAAATTAAGGGCAAGTGCAAGAAGATAATTACCAATTCAAGGCAAGTTTTCTCATGAGGAAAAATGCTGCTAGAAATGTGGGTCATATGGTTTGGGTACCCAAGCCAAAAATTCACAAAACAGGGCCTCATTATTTCAAAAAAGGACCTCGTTATTTATAAAATGGGGCCCTATTTTTTGAAGTATAAACTTTTTAAATGACAGGGGTCCATTATATAAAATAGCTCAGAACATGAATGTCAACTCCAATGCTTAAATGAATTGATCAATATGATTCCCTGATTTCCATTATATCTCCAAATGAGAGGGGTAGACCTCCTTTTATACTTTCCCATCGAAAAACAATTTAATTTTTTTAACCGAGCTGACATAGGATCTAGGTACCCACAAAGATGTTATGACCATTAAGGGGCCCCAAAATGGGTCCTAATTGGTAGGACTAGGGCACTGTGTTCTCTAGTCCCTTGAAGACCAAGGTGACATGCCCTGTCCTGACCAATCAAGCACCAAGAAAAACAAAGGAAATGAAGTGCAGGGTAAAAATAATGACAAGTTTGCATAGTGTGAGCGGAATTAGGGCTCCAATCAGGCCTTGGGACATGAAGGCCAGGTGAGGGCCCAAATGAGGATGAAATTGTAAGGGGGTACAATTTAGGATGCTACATTTAGTCCCCACTTTAGCAGTGAGTATGAGACCAAGCATACCCCTGGTAAAGTACAATGGTTCACATTGAAAAATTTCATCAAGGTGCTAAAGAAGCAAGACACACAAAGCGCCTAGTGGACTTTGGGATCTTACTACTTCAATACCAAGATAAAAGGGTTATCATAAGAGAAAGATAAAGATAACCATGACTACAAGTCTAGTAAGGTTCAATTACCATGAGTCATAAAAAGAAAAATACCAAAATTATTGTTGGTGTAATTAATTATTCATGTTGAATATTATTACACCTTACTTAAGTTTACTTAGGATAATGCATTTCATAGTAGTTTGGGTATGAGGCACTTGGTGTTTGTGCCACATTAGGATAGTGTGTGTAGGATAATTTCTATCGTTTATGGTGTGATAATTTCACCTTTGGTGGATGATCCACCTCATGTGGAATATTTTATTGTTTCTCCTACCCACCACACCTATTTCCTACCTACCCTTATTTCTTATTGAGCCACATGTCATGTTTGTGTGCTCACATATCCATATAGGCTTGCCTATATATGCAGGCTCTTATTCATTGTATGAACAACAACAACGCTTGGTGATCCAGTTGATTAGTATTTTCATCTTGATAGAATACAGTTTATTCCTATCATCTATTTTGTTCTCTCTTATTTGTTCTTTCCATTGCCTCTAGATCTTGACAAATTCACACAATTATAAAGCAAAAGGCTAAGTTTGCAAAGTAACTCGAGTATCAAGATGCTCAAAAGAGAGAAACATTGAGAAAAGTGTATGCCCTCATGTTAAAGTGATCACTCATTCCCCATTGACAACAATTGCTTTAAGGTAGCATGCATCCAAAAGAAAAGCATGTCACCAAAATGATATGCCCCCAAGAAAGGACAAATCAAAGGATAATAATCACAAAACATAAACACATAAGTCTTCTACTTAACTCTTGGGTTAGTATGCCCTTATGATAAATAATGTATATCATGAAGTATGCGTGCATTGAATTGACCTCATCCCCCAAAGGAATTACATTCACAATGGAAGAAGGGTACATGTGTCTTTTGAGCCAACATGGGAGAGACCAAAAGAGGTCTTGACGTTTTGCATCATCCTCAAGTAGACAACACTAGGGACAACAAATAGAAGAATTGAGAAACACGTAGATAAATATAGCAATGATGCACTAGAAGCAAAAACAAAGCGATAATGCACTAGAATGGTAAACAAGTTTGAAGATAAATATAGTGGTGATGCACTAGAAGAAATTTGGGGTTTATTTTAGCAATTTGAGGGTGCACACTCAAATAAATTTAACCAAAATTATTTTTCAAATTGCAAATTTTCCGTTAAATTCTTCTCCAAAATTTCGCGTTGTGTTTTCTTGTTTATCATTGTCATTGAGAGGTGGTTAAATATTGTTTATTTTCTATTTATTGGTGAGAAGGAATTTTTTGGCCTGATTTTTGAACGATTCTTACATTAACTTTATTCCTCGCATGCTTGATGTGAAACTGAGCAAAAAATTTCAGCAGGAAAAAGCTCTAGTGTGAGACACTTTTGGTGGATGTAGCCCACGTAAAACAAGCCTATTGGCTAATGGTTTCTATTATTTGAATGTTATTAGATTGAATGTTCAAGTGATATTTTATTTTATTTTATTTTTTAAGCAAATTTCTATCTAACAGTAGATACGATTATATTAATTTGGAAAAAAGATTAGACATCGGTTATAGAGAGAGAACAATAGGGTTTTGATGGCCTCAATGACCTCTTGTGATGTTCAAGTGATATTTATCAATATAGTGGCAAGGTAAATTTGATGATTTTAAGAATGATGTATTAAAGGGGAAATGTTAACATAATTATACATTATTTGTTGGTTTGGTGTTCTATTTTTTTTGTGACCATTTCTGAAACTACATAATAATTGCTCCTTCTCCTTGCATATATGCTTTTGTATTGATTGGAATAATCATAAAATAATTTTATTCTCTTTCAACCTTCTCATAATGTAGAGAGGATAGTTTCTTTAGGGAATGCAAATTATGGTTCCCATTAGTACACACATTTTAAGGTTTAGAATCTTCATTAAAACCATCTACCATTTGTCATGTTAATTCTCTAAGTAGATTGGAATGAACTATTTATGGATTCATTTTCATTGAGAATATGGCATTCTATATCAACAATTAGTTCCTTGCATCCTTCAATTGAATGGAATTGCGAAGAGAAAATAAGAGTTCATGGTAGATGACTAAAAGTGCACTTAAAATGGTATAAGTTTCTCTCTATAAGAAATTTGTCACCCTCATTTGATGCTTACAAGTGTATTGAATTCCTTTGTATGCATTTTCAATCAGTTAGTGATGACCTATAGGTTACAATAATAGATTTTATTATATATCTAAAACTACCGTCAATTAAGATTTGTAGTACTATACAATAAATGATTTTGGATGTAGGGGAAAGAGTTACCTGAAGTAGCATAAATTTTAAAATGTGTATGGTGGAAATTTGTTCTAGAGCAGTTGGAGTTCATTCCATAGACCTTGAACTGGATTGACATTTTTACCTAAAATATTTTTTGACATGAAATTTGTCTCATTTTAGACAATTCTAGTAGAAGAATGATGATATCAAGTACTTGGACTCTTTGAATTGCAAAGAGCTAGGGAGTGGTCTAGAAGTGTCTTGGGTTAGCAACATCTTTTTTAGGCAATTTCTTTTACAATCTATATGATCAATGGATGATCTAAAACTATTTGTTTGGTCTCTTGTTTAGATTTTGGGTCATTTTCACTACAAAGAGGTTTAGTTCTTATTACTTCGAGCTTTATGTTCGAGTAATAATATAATTGAGCTACATGGGTATTTTGTTCTTTTTGGAGTTATGATGAATGATAGCTTTAAAATTTTAAAGTGATATAAGATGATTTCATAACTTGTCTAACTCAATATCTTGAACGGCTAGAATTAATTGAAACAACAATTATTGTTTGTTTGTGACAGATTTTTATTGATGAGATGAGAAATGTATTTATCTGGTTAACCCATATAAATATTTGTACCAGTAAACTTTTTAATAATAGCTTCCAATGCTGTTGTTACTGATATATATAACATGTAAGTGAAGAGAGCAGCTACGAAGAAAAACAAAACTCGTCTGTCGAAGCATCCAAGCTATGCCATCAAAACTTCAAATTTGTACAGTTGCACCAAAAAAAAACATTTTAAAAGTTTGAATGCTTTCAGTAAGTTTAGTGTGAACAACTATTAAAAAGAAAACAATTAAAAAAAAACAAAAAACTAAGAATATAACCAAGAGTAAAGTTAGATGGTGTGCAGCAGTTGGAGGTTAGAACAAATCCAAATATTAGAGTTAAATGTTGGTGAAGTGAGTAGCTTTCTTTCTTCTGATAAATAATGATTATTCACGACCTGTTGATGGAATTGTTGTGTTTGAAATTTATGAAAGGATCGGATTTTCCAAGCAAAGCATATCAGAAATAGTTTTTCTAACACTTTTACCTGAATTTTTATTTATTTCTTTTCTTGTGCACAAATTGCAGTCGTTGGATTATTATTATTAATTATTTCTACGTCCTTTTTTTTCAATAAAAAATAAAAGCAAGTAATGAATTTTAAGAAATAGAGTTATATTAATTTTATAGTTTACAATATAATACAAGGATAGGGGAGGAGCTACAAATGACATAAGTAACAAAAAAAGAGATATATAATTTTTTATATATATTTTTCTAATATAATAGAAGGAGAGAGGAGGAGGTACAATTGACATATGATAATTTTGGTTGAAAAGGTACAATATTTTATGATGATATAACATTTAGAGTACCTCAATTATCATGTGACAAAGATTTTGATGACTTTATGCTTTCTTAACAAATCTAACTATTCTACTTCAATTAATGCATCGCGACATGATGCTTGGTTGTTAGATATGAGGGACACCCACCATGTGACATTTTAGAGTGATTGCTTTGAAGAGTTTTGTTAAGATACTCATGATCTTGTTTAGTAAGTATATTAAACAAGTCTCAAGATTATTGGGAAAGGAACCATCTTTTTCAATTTTGTGTAATTTTCAAGATGTTTTGTTTCATAATATATTGTATTCTTTTCAATTATGATGTAACTTTTGTCACTAGTTTTGATTCGACAACAAGATCATTCCATATTAAAGGAAGATGGAAAAGTGATAGTCAAATGATGAAGTATTGTTTATCTATTGTAAAGATGACAAGTAATTAAAACTCAAAGCTAGTTCAACAATTTCTAGTAGTTTTTCTTATTTTATTTAAGATTTTTATTACATTTTTTATGGTATGTAATATTTGGGCATAGAAGAGAGTTGAAAATATGACACTTATATTTTGACACAACGTAGATTTCCTTTCCCTTGTTCAACATGGTGAATAGAAAAAAAAATTGTAACTCATTTGTTTTGATTTGTGTGGACCTTGATCAATAAATTATATTGGAGGATGTAAATATTTTATATTGTGCAGTAATTATTATAGTCAAATAAATTGGATTTACTTCTTGTAATTTTAAGACATTTAAAGCTTTTGAAAATTTAAAGAAGTCTTGCATTATGATTCAAAATGAAGCTCAAGCACAAATTAGTTCTCTTTAAATAGACAATAGTGGAGAGTTACATTAAATTTATTTTAAGACTATCTCTATTTAAATAGGATTCAACTTCATATCACTATTCTAGGTACAACCCAACAAAATACTTTTGTTGAGATGATGAACATAATGGTCATGAATATAATTTAAGTGATGTTATATTTCAAACAATTTTTTTTTTTTTTTTGGATAAAAGCAAGAAAATGAACATTTATCTGCATATTATATTTCTTTCATCATATCTTCATTAAGTGACTTCATATGAATTTTGGTTTGGTTATCCTTTACATGTTCGCATCTTTAGATTTCTAGCTCCACTTATTACACTTTGATTCATACAAAGAAAAGAAGTAAGTTTGATCATCAAAGTTTCAAATTTTTTAATCAATTCTAAATCTTTAAAAACATATAAGCTGTATAATAATATTAATAAGAAATATTATTTTTCTTATGATGTAATATTTTATGAAACCTTCAAAAAAAATATTGAACACTTATCTAGTAATCATGGTCTTCAAGGGCAAGTATAGTGTGAACAAGCATTAAAAAGCAACAATAAAAACAAAAAGGGAATACTACAATGGATATTAAGTTAGATGCTATATGTCGAGGTTCCTATTTACTTGTTCGAAGAGTAGCCGATCTTTCAGACCCACAGCGTTCGGAGATGATGGAGCTGCGTCGACATTCTGGGGCATTTGCAGTGGTGACCATGATTATCATCTTTGCCTTGCAATCGACTGAGACGGCTGCTGCGAAGTTGAAAGTAGCAAACGAAAAAATAAGCAATTTACATTTCTATTTCCATGACACATTTTCAGGACAGAACGTGACGGCCGTGGAGGTAGCGCATGCTCCATCGACCAATGCTTCCGCCACTTTCTTCGGAACCCTAATTGTGATTGACGATCTGTTGACGGAATGCCCTGAGCCCACCTCCAAATTGTTGGGTAGAGCTCAGGGTTTGTATGCAATGACCAGTCAAGTGGATATTCAACTGCTCATGGCGGTCACTTTCGTCTTTCAGAGTGGAGAGTTTAATGGAAGCACACTGGCCGTGGTGGGGCACAACTCTGTGTTTAACGATGTTAGGGAAATGCCAATTGTTGGAGGAAGCGGGAAATTCAGGCTGGCTCGAGGGTATGCCCTCGCCCACACATATTCCTTCGACCTCCAGGCTAGGAATGCCATCGTCCATTATAATGTCACTGTGCTTCATTACTAGTCTTATTTGTCCTGATTCATGCTCTATCCTCCATTGGGGAGCATGAATTAAGTAAATATTTGGTCTCTTTAAAATAATGGATTTGTGTGGTTCTGGAAATTCTGTGAAATTGACCTTGTTTTATGTGATGGATGCCTTTTGTTTCTTGCATTCGCTTTTATATCTCTATGGGAATCAAAGTTCTGACCCAAAGCACAGTATTGAGAATAATAGCAGGCTTTTATATGGGTATTGTGGTTCATAATAGAAAGTTTTTTGGTTTTTTAATGTATTTATGTAGAACATTTGAATTTAACATTATTGAGGTGTCTACAACATGTATTTTGTTATTAAAACAAGTGCTATTTGACAATTACAGAAAGTTTTAATATTCGCATAAAATTTCATTTAAAAAGAAAGCACAATATTTATTTCCATATCAATTCTTTTATATATATATAATATAATATCGAAATAGAGAATGAACTGGAAGATACATAAAATAGAGTAGCATCAATATTTGTATTAGATTTTTTTATTTTGTTTTGAATATAATATTGTATAGCTTAGTATTAATATATTCATTTTCTAATTACTATTGGTTAGTATTTTTTTCTACTATCTTTGTTTTTGTGACAATGTAATGTTGGACTCTTGTTTTTCCTACTGAGGCTTTTTTCATCTTAACACAGTAGTAGTTTTGAAACAATGTGGTAAATTCTATCAATGTTGAAAATTGAAAAATTGAATACTATCTATTAAGTTGGTTTGACTATAAATTATTTAATTTAGGTCTACTTAGAATGTTGGTTAGCACGGGTTTTAGTCATGATTTGTCTACACATTTGATAAGAGAGTAATTATGTATAGGATTAAAATATTCATTACATTATTGTACTACCATTAAAGAGACCAAAAAAAAGAAGAAGAAGAGGAAAGAGAAAAGAGAAACTAAGATTACAACCAACAATAAAGTTAAATGCTTTGCAATAGGTCGATGTTAGAAAAATACAATTATTAAAGTTACTATTGACGAAGTAACTTTAGATCCATTGACTTGTTGCATGAGTAGACAATCTTTCTTCTCCTGTATTTGTAGTGGTGGCCACATTATCATGTTCACTTTGCAAGTGCAAAAGAAAAAAAATATTTTGAATTTTTATTACCATGACAACATGATGAGCGTCTGTTACATTAACCAAAATTGTGTCAATTCTAATAAGGAAAGACATGGATATAATGATTCAGAAATATATTCTTTATGTTTAGTGATCTTGTGTGTAGTATTTGTGATAGAAACATTGAAAAAGTAACATAAATAATTAGTAAAGAGAGGAAAATATGACAATATATAATAATTATAATGTTATAAATTTGATAACAGTTTATAATAATGGAGATGTCTTTTAATGCATATAATAATATAAATTGATTTGAGAATCTTTTTAAAAATTATGAGATGTATAGGATTTTTTATTGGTATGGGGAAACTAGATTTTAACCAATTCGGATAATAAAACCACTAATCTCAACACTCAATTGTTACATTAAATCTTGTAGGGGTAAGGGTAAATTCAATTAGCCACAATACAATTAGGAAAAAGGCTAAAATGCTAATTAAGTTTACCTATTTGTTGTCTACCCCTTTTGAGTTCAAATTTGATTTGAATTGTAAAAGTTAGGGTAAATCAATGGATAATTGAAGCAAAGTAGTAATAACAAAGTGCTACATATGTTGGACAAAGCCACAAAAAATGATCTAAGAAAAATAATAGGATTAGAACTTATTGTGGAAAATTCAGGTTGAATTGTCAAGATTGGGGTGGTAGGTCGTCCTGGTCTTGTAACTCCTTGACAAGCAAGTGCGATCTTCTTTAGATAAGGGAGATGCATTGGATCCACTGTTGGAAGATCAAGCCAAATTCTTGGGATTGGGAAGGTAGATCACCTTGGTCGTCTACTTTTCACTCCTTCAAAATTTGAACCTATTCATCATCCTATATTCTATCAAAATCTTCAACCACAACTCCTAAATCAATTTCCTACACATAGAGAAAGAAAAAGGTTTGTGGATAGGGGTTCACCTTGGAAATGAAATGATAATTATAATGGAAATAGAATTGAATTGCAACAAGATGCTTTCCTTTTGAGGGAAAGGCTAGATTGGAAAATTAATTCTTGTAACTAAAGTTGATACCTTGATGAAGCTTGCTTGAATCCTCACCCAAGGGTTGTAGAATTTCATGTAGAATACCTTCATGGAATTTTGATCATGGATGCCATCTTGAATGCTTGAACTTCAATAAACCTCTCTTTCGATGCTTGATGAATGCTTGATTTCTTGCTCATTTGAATGAAGTTGAGAAAGAGATCCAACTTAGGCTTCATAGACATTGTTAGGTTTCAAATGAGAGGGGTAGGCCTCCTTTTATACTTAACAGTCCAAAAATTATTTGTTTATGGAGAAAGTTGTCATGGGACTTGAATTTTTGCCTAATTGATGTGACCATTGTTGGGACCAAATTTGGGTCCTAATTAAGAGGATAAATGCAATTTGGTGGTATGATCTTGAGCTAGGACTAGGGTTCCCTAGCACCCTGGTTCTAAGAATCAAGACTTGGACTTGGACTTGGACTAAAGACATAAAAGGAGGTGAAAATGTTCATTTTTGGAAGGTATGGGTAGAATCAAAATAGACACCAAGTATTAAGAGACGGAACACCAAGGTGAGGGTGAGGAAGAAAATATATGTAGATACAATTTACGATGCTATAGATTCTAATACGTAATTGTAGTCATTTAGTTGCAATTGAAGTTATTCAATTTTGAATTAAATAAATGTGATATTATGGGTTTGGCTTTTAAAATTTAAGTAATAAAATATGATTTTGATTATATTAGCAGAAAACTTGGTATCTATCTTATAGCTTTCTTACATGCATTTCTTAGAAATTATTCAACGTATTAAGAGACTCTACATACAAATAATCGAAGACCATCATTTGGGAGAAAAATTGATTGCACTAGTGAAAATATTTGTCTTGCTCAACTAAAAGGCAAGCCTCCTAGTAAGAAATTTTCTTCTAGAGGTTTTCATAATAATAAAGGAATTGGTTGATTTCAATATAAGGATAGAGAAGGAGGCACAAATCACATAGCACACTTTTAATGTGTCAACCGAAATAATATACTCTATTTGTATTGTAAATGATATGGTTGAGAAGGTAGTAATGAAATCCATGAATGCAAATATCAAGAGTTAAGATAGAAAATTCTTTCAAACAAAATCATACAACACATTATAAGGATAAAGCATCCTTATCTCAAAAATTATGTGACAATAGTTATGTTAAATTTATGCTTTCTATATCAATTTTTTCTTACTACACTTCAATGATGGCATCAATGTCACATGATGCTTGGGTATAAAATATTCTAGAGCCACCCACCATATCACATTTCAGTGATTATTTTAATGAGTTCCATGAAGGTGCTTGAAATGTTGTCTAATTGGTAGATTAACCATGTCTCAAGGCGATCAAAAAAGGAACAATTTTTTACAAGTTGCCTAGCCTTCCAAAATTTGTACTTTATAATATCTTGTATCTTCCTCAATTATGAGGTAATAAATGTTCTCACTAGTGTTAATTCAACAACAATGTCATTCCCTTTTAATGGAATATGGACAAGTGATAGACATATAATCAAGTCAAGTTATTGATTATGAAGATGATAGTTTATTATAACTCAAAGATGGTTCGACTGTTTCTAGAAGTTTTACTTAGCTTATTGAAAAAGCTAATATTTATACTAGTCTTTTATGGCATGAAAGATGCGGACTAGTCTGTTATGATATGAGATTTTTTGAAATGTTAATTAGAATAACATTCAAATCATGCAAAATAATGGTCTAGTAGGTTTTCCAACTTTATCTAAGACATCTAAAAATATAAAGCTTATATTTTGTTACAAGAAGAGATCCCTTCCCTTGTTTAACTTACTCAACAAAAGAAATTCAAACTCATTCATTTTGATATTTGTTTTCCCTTACCAAAAAATTATGTTGGAGTAGGTATTTTATTTTGTTTGTTGATGATCATGTAGTTAAATAACTTCGATTTACTTATCGAAAAATAAATTTAAAGCTTTTATTTTTTTTTTTAAGTTTCACATTATGATTCAAAATGAAGCTCAATCTAAAATTGATATTATTTGACTAGACAATGTTGGAGACTTTGTATCTATCTGACATCTTTAGAATTCTTGCTTGATCTATTATGCTTTAGATCTTAAAGAAAGAAGAAGTAGGATTGACCTTCAAAGTCACAAATTGATTCTTCTTATGAAACTAATATGAAATGTTTTATTGCTCATGATAATTTATTAAGCCTTAAAATATAATATTGATGTTGAAGACTAATTACAACACTTTTGAATTTTTTTTTACATTTGTCTATTTAAAAAAAAATTGTGCAATTCCTTAATTTGAAATGAAATTGCCTAAGATAGATCTAATAGGTTTTTTTCTAAATCCATAATATTTAGGGGAGAGAACCCAATAGTTGGGTACCCTAACTTTGCACTTCTCAAAATCTTACATTCTAATTTCAAATCACTCGTAATTTTTAACAAGAACTTGTATCATATTTTCTTATATTGGTTCTTGATTATTTTTCCTTTTCTACTTTATTTATTAGTTTAGTTATAATGCAATTTTCTTTCTTTGTTATCAATTTGTTAATTTTTATTTCTAGGTTCTTAATTATTTTCCTTGCTTTGTGTTTTTTTTTATGTATTTCTATTATTATTGCTTGCTCCTTTAATTTGTTTCCCTCTCTCTCTTTCTTTCCCTTCTATATATTTTTATTTTGATATTAGTGTATTATATTTTTTTTTTATCGATAATTGGCCGAATCCTGAATAGCTTTTGACTGGAGCTATGAACCAGTGGGGACATAGTAGGGGGCCCCATCCCCATTACATATCTTTGAATTATTATTATTATTATTATTATTATTATTATTATTATTATTATTATTATTATTATTATTATTATTATTATTATTATTATGTTTGATTAGATTGACCCCAAGACCTTCCCCATCCTATGGAAGGCCAAGAGTCACAGCTTAGAATTCCACTTCAAATGTCCCTATTGGGAATTGAACTTGGGTCTCCACAGTGAGAACCCAATGTTTTAACCAATTAAGCTCAACCCCTTGGACAATATTAGTGTATTATATTTGTCTTTTCTTCTTGTCATTTTATTGTTATCATTTAGCTTTATCAGTTGCTCCAATTATTTTTCTTTCTTCTTTTCACTTATTAATCTCAAATTATTTAAATATCTATCTAGATATTGCACACTTTTGTGCTTGCAGATTTGTTTCTTTCCTTTTTATAGCATAAAACTTGAATATCCATTTTTTAATTTTTTTTCCTTTCTCTATAACACATTGATATGTGTCCAACTCCTCACCCCTCTTTTCCCTCTCTGTACTCTTTCTAGTTTTCTTGGGTTTGCAAAATATCCTAATTTTCTATTCCTTGAGCTCTCTAACATCCTAATAATGGATCATAGGGTGTGATCCGAAAGATTATGCAAAAATACATACTGTTGAATCCAACAAGTAACAACTTACTTGGCAAGTCCACTACATAGAATTAAGGTTTTAGGACCACATCATCAAATATGATGCCACTTTAGCATGCATATTCCCAAAGTGCCCAAAAAGGCCAAAAAATAAGTGAGGCTAACAAACCATGTTTTATTGGTGTATAGATATGAAATCACATTTTTGTTACTTTTTAGATATAAGGAATACATTTCATTCAATTATGAGTAGTCATCATCAACACTAAGAACTTTAAAGTCACAACTATTTGTATGTCATCTTTAACAACTGAGAAAAATCATAGTGGTCACCTTCATTTTTCAGAAAGGAGAATTTAATGGAAGCACACTCATTGGGTTGGCCACATAAATTTCTCCACATTTTATAGAGATTCCATTATGGGAGGAACTAGCAAATGCGGGTTGGCTAGAAGGTATGCCCTCACCCAAGTATTGCCCAACAATATAGTCGAGCATTATAATGTCATTATGCTTCACTGCTAGTCTTAGTTGTTCTGATTGGTGTTGTATCCTCCATAGGGGAGAATTAATCAATTATTTGGTCTATCTAAAATAATGGATTTGTGTGTTGCAGGAAATTCCCTAAAGCTGGCCCTGTTTTATGTGATCAGTATAATTTTTAGTAATATTTTTATTTTGTTCAAAGTATGGTATTATATAGATGAGTATTAATATATCTATTTTTGGAATTTCTTTTTATTAACATTTTTATGATGTATTCATGTTGTGATTGTGTAAGACATTATACTAACAAAAGAGACATGCATAAATTTTAGCTAGTTTTTTTCTACCTCACACTATTTGAATATAAGTTTTCTAAAATTTTGATCAAAGAAAAGAGTACAATAAGAAAATTTGATGCAAAAATTTTAAACACAATCAATTTTAAAATAAAAATAATCAAATCTATCAATTGTAACTATCTAATATCATTAATTTGATCATATTTTTATTTCTTGCTATAATCTCTTCAAACAAATTAATAATGTTTTCTTTAAAGGGAGTACATAGAGGATGATATTATAAAAAGGAGAAGTGGTATTGCAAAGATTGAATAATATTTGGAAAAATTACTAAGTTTAGTCACTAATGAGGAGAATGATGTTGAGTTGTCTACTATTTTCAATATTTTTAATCAAGTAGTTGCCCATTTGAGCACTCTTAGAGACATAAAATTTTGCTAGGCAAATAAGTCAATTGCATATTCATTTGGCAAATGAGGTAATTTTTATTTTATATTCAATATTTGTGCCACTTGAATATTTTCTCTACCCAATATATTTTTTAAACTAAATAAGACAACAAGAAGTTTCTTTTGGTATTATATATTTATTAAATGTGGAAAAATATATTTAAGATAATGATGATATTCATAAAATACGTTAAAAATGAGTATCGTGGTAGAAAAAGAATGAATACTTAGATTTCATATGATTCAAATATATGATTACCATCAAATATATAATAACTTATGATACTAAAAAGTTATAGAGGACACATAACCCTCACAAAATGAACATTTTTAATTGGTTGATAAATTTTAACAAAAGGTATTAATTTTTAAAATAAAATAAAAATTACCATGGCTTGGTTTTATAGCATCAAGTAATTTTTGAAATTAATTTTTTACAATAGATAGATCAACCAAAACACAATATCTAAACATTCAATCTACTTGTAAAGAAAAAAATATTTTCCTATGGTTAATCTTGGCTAATATAATAAGATGCATATACATAAGTATAAATTAAGGGCAATTACAAGAACATTATTATCAATTTGGGGAAAGTTTTCTCATGATGAAAAATGCCACTAGAAATGGGATCATACACTTTGGGTGCCCAAGCCAAAAATTCAGAAAATAGGGCCCCTTTATTTTAAAAAGGGCCCTGTTATTTACAAAATGGGGCCCTATTATTTCCAAAATAGGGCCCCATTATTTAGAAACCCAAGGCCCCATTTTGTAAAATTATATTTTTTCTTAAATTCCTAGAAACTCATTTTTTCACTTTAAATAGCAAGCATCCAACACATTTAAATAACAAGGACCTATTATAGAATCGGTCCCCCATTATTTAAAATTTGAAAACAAAGTTCACCCTCTACATTGGGTTTTAGGTTAGGATAGGCATGGAAAGCCCAACCCTTAGCCTTGGACTTGCAAGTACAAGGTTGGATCAATGACAACAAAATACAAACTTTTAGCATATGTCTAATGGCCTTTTTTAAGGAATTTTTTTTACAAAATTAAATCCCATTATAGATTACATTGTGTAGATTTCAAATATGTAATTTCTTTAGGATTTGATAATTTTTCCATTTTTCAATTAACTTAAAATAAAATTTGTCCAAAAACTTGAAATATCAAGTTTACTTATTTATTGAATAACTTCTTTTTACATTTTTTTTTAAATGAATATGATACCAATATACATAGAATTATTTCCAAAATTCAAAAAATTCAAAAAATGATTAGTACGGAAATTTATTCTATTTTTACATGATTGTGACTCATTACATGGCATGGTCACATGAAGACCCACACGGGGGTAATTGTATTGCTGATACATTTTAACAATTATGCTCTTACAGAGAATATTTTACAACATGAGATCTTAAAATTACATAACACATAACCTCCTTCAAAAATACTAAGATCTCTTCTTATGAAACATTGTATATAGGAGCATACATACTACTTTTATGATACAAAGAAAGCAGATAACAATTTAACAGTATGCTAAAACTATTTTTATTCTTTCCCTAATCTAGTGCTCAGATCGCTTGAAGGGAATAGTTATATCTTCTCATAAATTTCTTTTGGAGAATACCTAGAATAGTGCAGCTGCTACTTATCTTCTTTTTTGACTGAAATTTTTTTGAAGATCCTCTTCAAAACTTAGTTTCTTTACCCAGAGTCAACACCTCCTTACAAAGGAATATTTTCAAATAGCTTGAAGCTTATTTGAAGCATAAATTCATTTTGGGTTTTCACACAGCAACAGAGTTGAACATTCCTTTTCAAATCAGTTGCAAATAAAACTTTCTCCAGGCTAAAACTTATAGATTTGAACCAAATTTCAAATTCTAAGAATTTCTTGACTATTTGCCAAATGAATAATTTTATGTCTCTTTCCCCAGCAGGGTCGCTATCTTGTTGGTTTTTTTTCCTGTAACCCCCAACCCTAAGGATTTCATGACATCTCAAGTCAAGGAGAAAACCTTTAATGTTCTCTCAAAACTATCAACAGACTGAGCATATGAAATTCCAATAGTAATAAGGCTTGACTATGCCTTCTTCAATTCAAACTCTACTGAAATCAGGAGGGTATTCCTTTTATGACTAGTACACTTGGGATTGTCTTTGAATTCAGTCATGACATAAGCAATTACTCCCAGGTAGACGATTATCAGTTACACAGGGGACCCTCTTTTGCATAATGCATACAAATCCTTGATCCCACAACACTCTTTAATTGACTGAGAAACTTATAAATGTGATGCCTTAAACAAAACAACAGATATCCGACATGTATTTAGAAATCACATCCCTACTCGCTCAGAACAAAGGAATACAAACAAAGAGAAATTAGCTTTAACTTAAAAGACTCTGAAAACATATCAAATACAAAGAATAACCTAGTGCATATCCAAGGGAATAGAGTCACATCCACAAAATGAAAACACAGTCCCATTCTGTAAACAATTTGAATTACAGAATTCTTCAATGTTAATGCCTTACATTAATATAATTCAACCTAATTATGGCATTCGTTTATTCATGTTAATCCTACAGGCATTTTCAAAACTCATTGTAATTTGCATCCAAAATTTAATCCTCTCCTTGAGAGAAACCCATAGGAAGAGTTACACAATGATATTATCAAGATTAATCAGTGTATGCTTAATACATCAGCTAACATGAATTTGAAAACAAATGAGGAGATAAACTATGCAACAATGAAATTATTATATTGCTAATTAGTGTTTACATTATGGAAGCCATATATTCCTTCTGTGAATAGGCTCAAAAAACCCTAGATTAACCCTAGACTGCAACTACCTAGCCTGAGATATGAAAAAATTTCCAACCCATAACTATAGCCCTCGTATTCCTTTTATAACACAAGGAATGCACAAGATACAGGATTCTTTACAATTGGCCCATTTTGAACTAACACATCATCCTTTTATGCAAATAGAGACCTCCTCGCTGATTCCAGAAGAGACAAAAAATGATATGCATGTCTTAACCACCTGATGGAGAATGGCTTTCTGTTGGTGCTTAACTATTTTGAGCCATGCCACCATCACATGGAAACTACTTCCATGGAGGAGAGCCAAGGACTTATCCAACTAGAAGAGGAGACTCCAAAACTAGCAAAGGAGATAGACAAAAAAAATATTGGAACATCCTCAAAGCTAGAGGAGAAGCTCACAGTCCTAGACTAGCAGCAATAAAAGTGGAAGGAGAAGCTTATAGATGAATATTGTAAGTAGAGGAGGGATCACAACTTCCATAATCTTGTAGCATCATACAAAATTTGCATCTGAACCATCCACCTCCCTCAACTATTTTTTACTACTCCTCTTCTGATGCCTTTGTGCCATTTGGTGGTGCAAGGCAAATTATGGATAACCCTTGAAAGGTTCCTTACGACTAAAAAGGCCTTTTAAGTCCCCTTCGGTTATCCAACACATTTTCAAGGCTCCTTTGGATATAAAATAGTTAGTCTTAATATTCTCCATCCTATGTCATAGAAATTGGAACCCAAGAGCACACAATGTTGTTTAGCAAATGATAATCCTTCTTCTGCAACCATCATCATGATAACATGCAAGATTATTGTGACAACTATTCGCAACTTACTACCCTTTTTATAAGTATTTGGGGATTACTAAAAAATAGCTCATCCTCATGTAATCACACATGCATGCTATTTTTCTTGATTAATGCTTATAAAACTACCCCCACCACCAATTTAGTCATCTTTCTTTATTCAAAAATCACAATTGTATTTGTCCATGAAGTCTCTTGTCGTCGTTGCTTTGATCTTTTTGTCCCATCATTTGTAAAAAGCTATCACTCATCCCTTTGAGATTCATCATGCACAGATGATTTTGTAATGATCTTCATGCTCATTGATCACACATTTCACACCTTAGAATGTCATGTACTTCTACTTTACCCGTGCCAACTTCAATCTCCGCTATTTACTTAATTACAAGCAACAACCATTTTTACCACCTGTCTTGGCACTTGAGAATGACACATGTCACCTCATTGGTATTCTCTTCATATCCTTGCACACCATTGTAATGAACTCGGGGCTCACAGAAGTTAACTTTGGCATCTCACCAAGTGGCAAGTTGACAACTCACATTCCTCTCAGCACATAGTGCATGTCTTTCATTTTCTCAAAACTCACCGAAGTGGAAAATACATTCCCATCAAGTCTCAAGCAGTCCCACTAATCTTGTAACCGCAAGATGAAGAACTCATCCAACTGAAAAGGTGGGGCCTACCGAGATCCAAGTATTCAACTCTTTGCAACTTGAATCAGGACTCGGCCAGACTGAAGGACATATTTTGCCAAGTGTCGAGCTCCATCCCAAGGAACATCTTGGAATGGCCAAGTAAGATGAGTGCTCCCATAGCATTCGGGACCCACATTTCATTGAATTTTTAAGAGAATTGGCATGGGCCATGAACGATTTACTTCCTTTTACAAATTACCGACTAAATGGTGATGACAAGAACTCGTAGCCGGTTCTTGAATGACATTTTTCCCCTTGAAACGATGACTCAATATACCACTGATCGAGGTGATAAGTCAACAATTTAAAAGAATAAATCCACCAATTTGATTTCAAAATTTTTTACAGATTCCCGATGTTCTTCAAAAGAGAGCCGAATTCAAGGCTAACATATTTACAATTATAACCATAGAAAAATTTATTTGTAAGAATAATTAATAATATAAACACCCTTATGATTTACAAAAATATATTATTTTTGAAAGGTGACTAGGTTTGTAGGGTTGAAACTATATAAGTTCCTCTACCCAGAGTTGAATGGGGAGTAAAATTGCTAAAGGTTTTGAATAAAAAACAATTGGTATAAAAAAATTTCTAATTTAAATTCCTAATTTACATGCAAAATAGTTAAAATTCAAAATTATTACTATAAAAAAATGTAGATCTGCTATTGCCATGATTCTATATATTCATCAAACTATTGTTATGATGCTATCTATCCATCAAACTTTATATACTAGCACTTGCACCAAAAAGACGTGCAATGGTTACACTGATAGTAAGATATGGATGAATTATTTAAATCTAATATCTAAATAATTTTGAAATTGCTATACAGTCAAGTATCATTAAATTGCATACAGAATCAAATCCTAATCCAGCTTATTCAATTATATAAAATAGTAATTATTAATTATTGTCCTCTTTATTTTGAGGTTAATTTTTTATTTGGGTTAATATATCATTTTGTGCAATGAGGTTAATTTGTTTATTTGGGATAATATATTGTTCTAAGCAAGGATACTTATAAAAAGTTCTTTTTGTTTAGACATGTAACCACAAAATACTGTAAGATCCCATAATAATATTAAAGTAGAATTAGAATTGTAGGTAAAGTTAGAGCTGAAATTTAAATTAAAACTTAATTTGAAATGATGCTTTGCAAAAAGGATTAGAAAACCTGTTTGATGGAAACACACACAAGAGCACAAGAAACAAACGTTAGTGTTAGCAACAAAAGATTATCCTAAACAGGCATATCAAGAGAGATATTAAGCATGAAATAGAAAGCATATAAACATAAAATGAAATAGCTAATCAAGATGCTCATAGTTGCTCCTCCCTTGTTCCTCTCCTCTCCAAGTCCCAAATGAGTGTAGCTCTCAGCAGCTTTTTGCACTATGGATGCTTATGGAGGATTGAGATTTAATACTAAGCTTCAAATATGAAATGAAAAGCTAAATACTATGCTAGAGTAGATAGTGATGCTATGAAAAAGCTCTATGCTAATGCCAGTATAACAACAATACTCTAAAATGCTTCTCCTCTTTGTTTGAGGAGAAGAGTTCTATTTATAGAAGAAATGGGGAAATGAAGGGTTAAGATTGAATGGTTTAATCAAGGGCCAAGTTTGAAAGTTGGGGATCCATGTGCACAATTGGCACCAATAAAATGGTGACAAGTGTCAACATAGGATTGGGTTGAGAGAAGAGGTTGGAGGCATTAAAGGCCTGAGAAGACCTCATGGTTATCTAGAAGGTAAGGGTCAAGTCTAAATTAAGATTACCCACTGGATTAGGAGTTAATGCAAGGATAAACCTTTGTGCAAATGATTAAGAGATAATCATGGTCAAAGCATTAAAGGCTTGATGAGACCCTTGGGTTGGGTAGAGGTTGAGTCAAAACAAATGTTTTAACCATGTGGGAGGGTTTGAGGTAACCATTAATGGTTATTGGAGACTTTGGGGATTAAGTGGTTGAAGGTTGAAAGCCTTCAATGGTTATCAAAGACTTTGAGCCATTTAGTGGTTGAAGGTTGGAAGCTTTCAAAGGTTATCCAAGACTTTGAGGGTTAATTTGTTGAACACACAAAGCATTAATTGCTTTTCAAAGACTTTGGAGTCTTTGAGAAGTGACTCCAATTTGCTTAGGAATGTGACAATATTTAGGGGATGGATTAGGCTAATTAGGAAGGGTTTAGAAGAATCTAGAAGGGGTTTAGGCATACAAGTGGATTTTGTAGGAAAATGCAAGTGGGAGAAATTTTGGTATTTTCAATTAAAATAAAATCATTTATTTCAATTAAATGGTGTAATTTGCATTTGGATAAATATTCAAATAAATATTAATTTATTTAAATGAGAAAAATGAAGATAAAGCATTAAAATGCTTGAAGACTTTGAGGGAAACCATTAAAGGCTTGAAGACTTTAAGGAAACCCATTAAAGTCTTAAGAAGATTATAGAAGGAAGCCATCAAGTTTGAAGACTTTAAAGCCATCAAGTTTGAATACTTTAAGGGAAACCATTAAAGGTTTCAAGTGGGTGAGGATAAATAGGATTTTAAATAAATAATTTATTTAAAATAGTTGTGCAACTTGCTTTTGTAGGAAAATACAAGTGGGTGGAGGATAAAGGTGATTTAAATAAATTATTTATTTAAAATAATTGTGCAATTTGCATTTGTAGGAAAATGCAAGTGGGTGGAGGATAAAGGTGATTTAAATAAATTATTTATTTAAAATAATTGTGCAATTTGCATTTGTAGGAAAATGCAAGTGGGTGGAGGATAAAGGTGATTTAAATAAATTATTTATTTATTTAAATGTGAGAGGTGGGATTTTGGGGGATTTAAATAAATATTAATTTATTTAAATGTGAGAGGTGGGATTTTGGGGGATTTAAATAAATATTAATTTATTTAAATGTGAGAGAAGATTTAATTAAACAAATATGATTTATTTATTTAATTAATGGTATGAATTTGGTTAAGCGAATTAAATCAAATAAATTGAATAATTTATTTAATTAATAGGAGAAGAGGGTTAAGATGAATTAATTAAATATTAATTTAATTAATTATTAATTGATGGTTAAATAATCAAATAAATACTAAGTATTCATTTAATTAAGTGGACAGATTTATGTGACTACATTTGCCCCTCTTTGAGACGGTGCGGTTTATCGCGTCGTTTCAAAGAAAGAAAAATAGGTGTGAAGAAATGCCCCATAAAATGTAAATTTAATGGGTGGTATGCCCCCTCGAGGGATGGGCCGATTTTTTTTGAAAAATCGGGCGATCTCTCGAAAAAGAATGAAAAGCGAAGGGGAGGTAGAATAGAAGAAATTAGAACTAATGATGAAAGAATGGGAGAAAATGGAGTGAATATGAAGAAACAACAAGCCAACGAATACCCTGAGGTCATGCAAGAGATACATAGCAGATGTAGTGTGGGGTTTGGATTGATGCTATACAATTGATCAAAATTGTTTGGACAATCTGGTGCAATCGGTTTAATTGCCCCGGTCAAGTCAAAGCGTGACAGTTGATGTCAGTTGGTCGCTTGGACATGATAAAGTCTGAGTAAGTGAATCAAAGTGACCTGATGTGACTTAGACAATTGATGTAATTGCCCGATGAAGTCAAGGTATATGAAGCAAAATACTCGTTGAGACGTAGACAATTGATGTAATTGTCCGTTGGATTGTGTTTGATTGGCTAATCAATTGATAGTATGTGCGTGTGATGGATGGTTGTGGGGAATCATGGTAGCCCCGTTGAGACTAGGTCATTATGATAAATGCCTGATGTAGTCTAGGATTACCATAATCGATTACCTGTTGAGACCCGAAGATACTTGATCAGAGTATCTGTTGATAGTCTAGGTGTGTGTGAGACGATGTATCTGTGCAGATAGAGTAACTTTCTTGACTTATTGGATGACTTAGGATAGGAAACACAATCCCTCCTAGTTAGAGATGGATGGTGATGAACGTGGCTTGATTAGGCTGATTGGGACACGATGTAGGGTATGTGATGCTGATTATTGAGATGGGGAGGGTGGGGGGGGGTGCAATGTTAGATAGAAGAAATGGAGGACCTATTACATTCCTATGGAAGAAGAGGAAAATAGAGTATCCATTGTCATTACTATGTATGAATGATATGCAGCTATTTATGAATGTATGGATGGATGGAATGCAACGGAATGCAATATATACAAATGAGATGGAATGATGATCCATGGTGCATTATTTTTCATCATTGAGCTTTAAAATGTTGTAAGAAAATACAAGCAACTTGACATAAAGATTCAAGATGACCAGAGTCTTTCTTACATGGATTTTGATATAGCAAGTTAATACAAGCAACTTGATATAATGGATCAAGTTGACCTGAGTATTGCTTGCGGAACAGACAAGGATTATCTCCGTTCATGCATGACTTGGATCGTCCTCCTTGATCTTAGGCTGATCATATCCTGAGACAAGTGCATACCGTACTAAGAAATAAAAACCTTTATCCAAATTGGATGAGGAGGAACCAAAGAATGAGCATTGTACCTGCAAACAAACAGTATATACATAAAGAATAAAAGAATATGGATCCTTGGTAATGGTTCATGCTCATATGGTCGAGATATACGCTGTAGTCAGCAAGCCGTAGTGATCTATGACTGCATTTGGCATAAGATCACGTAGCTTGGTGAACTTCCCACGTAGACACCATTAGTACATGCCCCAGAACTTCATCGGAAATAATGCACAAACGATACAAAACAATGTTGAAAAGATCCCGATACAGATAAACAAATGAATTACTCACAAATCAACCAAGTATTTGACAGCCTAACAGAATTTTCTTGTCAAAGAAAACATCATCTTGTCTTTGTTTTGGTAAGGAAGGATGCATCCTTGTTTTAAAGACAGTTTTGGATTGTTGATGTGGATTGTGTGGTTGTTTGGTAAATGGTCATTGTGTGAGTAGTTTGTCGCAATGTTTGTTTTGGTATCTACATGGATGAGTATGTACAAGGTGTTGCCATGTTTTTGTGTGATTTTTGATGGGTTTTCCGATGTTTTTTGGATTTTGTGAAACAATTTTGAATGTTTTTGGTATTTTGAGAGTCATTTTTTAATGTTTTTGATATTTTCTGATGATTGCCTGAATGAAGAGCGTAATGAATCATATGAGACAATGTAGAATCCACTTCCTTCATGAGGGTAAGGGTATTGCCCCTAGTTTGTAGACCTGACTATGAAAAGGTGGGATGCTAGACGCATGGAGTATTTTCTTAATTGCAGATCAAATAACAAGCCATGGTTTGGATGGATGGATGTATGTGTGCATGAATGTGATCGCAATGAGCCTGAAAGATACTGGAGCCATTGCCTTTACGAGTGGCGCCTGTTTGCCAGGTTTTCACCATCGCACTTACCCAAGGTGCCACCGGAGTGGTTGTTCACCGTTTGGATGCATGATTTTTCTTTACTTTTTTGAATGTTTTTGTATTTTCTTCAGGACATTTTCTGAATGTTTTTGGTATTTTCTAGTATGCAGGGGACCCGGATGCTCTGTACAGCTTAGGTATAAAACCGTTTGAGGTGCATGTTGTTGATTGGATCTGCAAGCGGTTCTCCTTCTGATGTAGCCAACTAATATGCCCCGGACCCGAATACAGTAGTGACAACATATGGGCCCAGCCAGTTTGATTCAAACTTGCCTTGATGTTCTCTATTTGGTTGGTTGCGAGGATTTTCTCGAAGAACAAGATCACCTACCTCAAATGTACGAGATCTAACTCGGTGATTGTAACTTCTACTCATGCGCTGCTGATAGGCTTTGAGGTGATTGTATGCAGCTTGTCGCTTCTCATCTAGTAACTCTAAGTCCTGAAGACGAGATACTCTGTATGCTTCATCATCGATGAGATTGTGCAATGAAACTCGTAAGGATGGTATCTCGACCTCAATAGGTAAGATAGCTTCAGCACCATAGACCAATGAATAAGGAGTTGCACCTGTAGGGGTCCGAATGCTAGTTCGATATGCCCATAGCGCTGGATTCAATTGAACATGCCAATCACGGCCGGCATCATTGACTGTCTTCTTTAGGATCCTCAATATGTTTTTATTGGATGCTTCGGCCTGACCATTGCCTTGTGGGTAATAGGGAGTGGAAAAGTGGTGTTGGATATGAAATTTCTCACAAAGTTCACGGACATCCTGATTTTTAAAAGGAAGACCGTTATCTGTGACGATGGACATGGGTACACCATACCGGCAGATGATGTAGTTGAGGATGAATGAGGTGATCTGCTTGCCGGTGACTTGGGTAAGTGGAACAGCTTCGATCCACTTGGTGAAATATTCGGTGGCGGTAATAATGAATTTATGGCCATTGGATGAAGATGGATGGATTTTACCCATAAGGTCAAGGCCCCATTGACAAAAAGGCCATGGTGTTGTGATTGGTTGTAGTTCCTGTGCTGGTGCATGTATCAGGTCGCCATGAACTTGACATTTCTTGCATTTCCTGACAAAGTAGTAGGAATCCTTTTCCATAGATGGCCAATAATATCCAGCTCGCAAGAGTTTCTTGGCGAGTGACGGACCACTTGAATGAGTCCCGCAAATTCCTTCATGTACCTCTTCCAAAACCTTTGTTATCTCACCTTGTTCTAGACATCGAAGGAGAGTACCATCAAGACTGCGTCGGTATAGGGTTTCGGCAATAATGGTATATCGAGCAGTTTGGCGAATGAAGGTTTTACGTTGGTTATTTGATTGGTTGGGAGGAAGGGTGTGATCGCGGAGATAGGTGTAGAACTCACCGTACCATGGGGATTCAGAACCAACAAGGCAACATATCATTTCAGATTCGGGGATATCATAAGCGGGAATCCAAAGTTGTTCTACCAAGAACTCGTAGCGTGTTGAATTCTGTGGAAGATCTAGTAGAGATGCGATGGTAGCCATGGCGTCAGCAGCTCGATTCTGATCTCTTGGTATCTGCTCAAAAGTGATAGTAGTAAATGATGTCTTTAGACTGTCCACCATTTTCTTGTATGGAAGGAGTTTATCATCTTTGGTCTGATATTCATCTGTTGCTTGTCGAATGACCAGTTGGGAGTCGCCATATACTTGCAGTTCTTTTAATTTCCATTGTATGGCTAATCTGAGTCCTGTGATCAAAGCCTCATATTCTGCTATGTTGTTTGTGCATGGAAATGTGAGCCTGTAAGACTTCGGGATGCTATCACCTTGAGGTGTGATAAACAGAATGCCTGCCCCCGAGCCGTGCCTAGTGTATGAACCATCAAAGTATAATTTCCATGGTTGTGCTTCTGTGATCATGAATATCTCTTCATCTGGAAAATTTGAAATGAGAGGATGATCGCCTATGAGTGGTGCATCGGCCAATTGATCTGCAATGACCTGACCTTTGATAGCTTTACGGTCCACATACTCGATGTCGAATTCACTTAGAATCATTACCCATTTAGCTAAGCGACCTGTCAATGCTGCTTTGTTAAGTAAATACTTGAGTGGATCAATCTTTGCAATGAGTTGCACCTTGTGTGTTAACAGATAGTGCCTCAGTTTAGTGGCTGCCAAGATTACTGCTAGGCAAGCTCGCTCAATAGGTGTGTAATTGAGTTCATAGCCCACAAGTGTGCGAGAGATGTAGTAAATAGCACACTCTTTTCCTTCTGCATTATGTTGTGCCAGTAGTACACCCAATGCTGTACTTGTTGCTGAGATATAGAGCAATAATGGTCTACTTGGATCTGGTGGCATCAGCAATGGTGGATTCATGAGATAGTCTTTAAGTGTCTGAAATGCTTGCTGGCATCGAGCATCCCACTGAAAGCGGATGTTCTTGTGTAGCAAATGTGTAAATGGGTGACACTTATCAGCCAATTGTGCAATGAATCTTCGGATGGATTGAAGCCGTCCTTGTAGTGTTCTTAGCTGACTGATATTCTTTGGAGGTGGCATGTCCATTATTGCCTTAACCTTTGCTGGATCGACCTCAATACCTTTGCTTGAGACAATGTATCCTAGAAGCTTCCCGGAGGTCACGCCGAAGACACATTTCTTTGGGTTGAGTCGAACATGGTACTGTTCCAGTCTATCAAAGATTTTATCTAAGATGTGGAGATGTCCTTCTCTAGTAAGTGATTTTGCTAGTAAGTCATCCACATAATCTTCCATCATAGTATGCATCATGTCATGGAAGATGGTGGTCATTGCTCTTTGATAGGTCGCTCCTGCATTCTTTAGACCAAAAGGCATTACATTCTAGCAGTATGTGCCCCATGGACATGTGAAGGTTGTCTTATGTTGATCTTCGGGTGCGATCTTTATTTGATTATATCCTGAAAAGCCATCCATGAGTGAAAGCATGGCATGTCCTGCTGTCAAATCTACTATGATGTCGATATTTGGTAGAGGGAAGTCATCCTTAGGACATGCCTTATTCAGATCTCTGAAGTCTGTACAAATGCGGATGCCCCCTTTTGGTTTGCCAACTGGTACAATGTTGGAGATCCATTCTGCATAATCAATTGGTCTAATGAAACCAACATCCAGGAGTTTCTTGAGTTCTGTTTTGACTAGCACGGCAATCTGAGGATGCATCTTACGAAGCTTCTGCTTGACAGGTTTGGCTCCTTTTGCTACTGTGAGATGATGCATGACTAAATCAGGATCAAGCCCAGGCATGTCTGCATATGACCATGCAAAGTTGATCTGACGCTTCTGGAAGAACTCTATAAACTTAGGCTGTTCCTCTGGAGTGAGAAGAGATGCCAGATGTATGATATGAGGATTTTCAGGAGTCCCCACATTGTATTCTTTGGTTTCCTCGATGAGAATCGTTGATCGTTCCTGTTGTGTACTAGCAGGGAGGATGTCAAACCCTTCATCCTCAGGTGCCTCAGAGAGGTTTTCACCGTTGGATACGCTCTTTCTTTTTACATTTGTCGGATCAAATAGTGCCACAGTGTGGTTTTCACTGGTAGATCCATGTTTTATTGTTATATTTTTGCAGCTGAAAGGTTTGGCATTCGCCCCGAAGTATGCTGCGCTATTAAGTTCAATGGCGAATCCAGCTTTGTGATCCCCGCTTGGTAGATTATCCCTTAATTCCAAAAAGTCAATGATAGCCTCATCGTTTTGGAAGAGGTCAAGACATGGGGGATTTGGTTGATTCCATTCGATGAGTTCAGGGTGGATAATGGGCATTACCTCATCGATTAAGTTAAGTGCGGGAGATGTATCAGTGAGGGTTAAGACAGTGTGGTGAAGGTCGTTGATGGTACTCTCCCTGTCAGAATCCGGCGTAGGATGAGACGTAGGGTCTGTGGAAGATGTTTCCAGCTCAGGTACCCAAGTGGTCTTTATCTGTGCTTCTCCATAAACAGGGATGTCTTTGCGGGGTGGAGGTGGTGATGTGTCTTCCTCATCTGAAGTGTTAATTTGCACTGAATCGAATTCCCACTCATGTGAGTCGGTCTCTGAATCACTCTCCAGCATCCGATTGCTATACCATACTGGGATGTCTTTGGAGTTAAACACGGCAGGTGTGATTGGTTTATGTATCCTTGTAGTGATCGGTGCTGCAGGAATTGTGATGGGGTTTAATGGATTTGTCACTGGAAGTATCGGTAATGGTGACTCAGTGGCTTCTGCTGGAACTACTGGTGCCATAGATGCTGCTGCGGGTTCCAATATAGTTGCTGCTACAAATGGTGTTGCTGATAGGATTACTGGTTCGTTTGATGGGATGAGTGACATTGGTGATGGTGGAGTTGTGAGCCTTGAGGGGGCAGTGGGGATAGTGCTTGATGGTGCTTTGATTATGAAAGGTATCCTCTTTGCAGTAGGTGGGCAAAATGGTTTGCTGGGTTTTCCTTTGAATTTGAGTTTAGGAAGGATCTCTTTTTCAAAGCCAAGGCCTGTATTACCTTTGGGCTTGAATTCTGGTAGTAGAGGTTCGTGTCGTCCTTGTTTGCAGTATCCCAAAGCACTCTGACCATCATATCCCATTCTTTGCATAATGAGGAGGCCTTTGCCATATTGTTCCGTAGGAAGTGTAACTTGCGGTTTGTCAGTGGTGATGGGATCTTTATAGATCCAGTCCGCCAGGTCCTCATCTTGTGTCTCTTCCTCTTGACTCTTTCCAAGAATGAAAGGCGTTAAGGCACATGGAGGCGTGATTAGTGGTTGCTGGAGCAACTGCTGTGGTTTACCATGTGTTCTAGGAGAAGTGGGCATTTGTCACACACAAAAGAGCTGACTCAAGTTGTATTCTCCAGGACCTTCCTCTGCGATTTTCATCTTAAGCTTTTCTTGCTTGGGTATAGGGGTGTTTGAACTAGCAAGAGAGGCGGGATTTACATATGATGTGGAGGAAATGGCTTCCCTATTATTAGGAACAGTAATTTCTGGTTGATGGCTGATATTATGGCAAAATGCAAAGGGATTTGCATCACCCAGGATTGTGATCTCTGCACCATTATGTGGGAACTTGATACATTGATGGTAGGTAGATGGAACAGCTTGCATGGCATGTATCCAAGGTCTCCCTAATAATAGATTATATGGCAGAGGAAGGTCCAGAACCTGACAAATGATATGCTTTACCACAGGGCCCACTCGGATTGGTAGCACCACCGCTCCTTTGGATGAACGCTCTGCATCATCATAGGCCTTGATGGTGATCTTCTTGCGAGGATCCACTGATTCTATTGCATATCCCAATGCTGTGACCAACTGTAGTGTACAGATGTTTAGGCCTGCTCCATTATCTATCAAGACTCGCTTGATCCTGTGTTGGTTGACAAAGCCTTCAATGTGGAGTGAGGCGTTATGAGGTTGTTGGAACGAAGAGTTGTCACTTTCGGAAAAAGTGAGACAAGGTGATGACTTTAGAGTTCCAACCATGGCTTGAAATTGGTCCGTGTTTAGGTTTGCAGGGACTGACGCCTCTTGGAGTGCGTGATCCAAGATTGTTTTATGAGATGGCGATAGGCACAATAGTTCTAGAATGGATATAAGTGCAGGGGTTTTGTCTAATTGTTCCACAAGATTGTACTGCTTTGGAACAGAGGTGGTGCCTTGTGGAGCTGCCTTGATGGTGACCTTGCCACGACGTGTAACAACATTGCAATTTGAGATGGGATTTTTGAAGGTGATAGTTGCAATTTGTTCACTGGCATCATACAGGTGATTTACAATGTAGTTATACGCAGCCTGCGTATAATCAGTGGTATCAGTGCCTCGCCGGGAAGTGGAAGGACCCCTTTGATCTTGTGATGGAAGTGGATTTTTGAACATCAAATGATCATTATTTGTTGTTTTTGGGTCATGTCCTTCAATTTCAATTTCTCCTCGGTCAATAAGATCTTGAATGAGATCTTTCAATCGGTGACAATTACTTGTCTTGTGTCCTCTTCCTTGATGGAATTCACAGTGTTCAGTATCTCTCCACCATGCCGGTTTGACCTGAGGCTCATAGTTTGATAGCTTAGGTAGAGTGACCAAATTTTGAGAGAGGAGTTGTCGCAACACTGTTTCAATGGGTTCCCCTAAGGGAGTGTATGTTCGTTTTTGTTTTTGCTGACGAGGTCTTGGTTCATCATGAGATGTGATGCGACCTTGATTAAGAGGAACATTTGTGTTATTTTGAGGTGGAGGATTTTGTCCTGCAAACCGAACCACAGGTTGTGCATTTTGGACAGTCCGAGCATCCACAACCCCATCGTTGACGATATTCTTATTCTTGTTCCAGAAGTTTGGTTTATCACTATTGAAGCGCGGGCGAGGACCATCTTTGGGTTCATTAAAGATTTTGATGAGTCCTTTTTTGATGAGTGCCCGTTCACACTTTATACCCTTGGTGATCATATCGTTAAAAGAGTCTGTGTCTTTGACATCCAGGTGAAATTCCATTTCTTCGTTTAAGTTGGAAATGAAAATTTCCACTAGTTCTCGTTCAGGTAACTGAAGAGAACGTCTGCTAGACATTTGGCGCCATCGTTGCAGGAATACTGAGAATAATTCACCTGGTTTTTGTTTGGTGTTGCATAGATCAGCCATGGTGATGTCGCGTTCAATATTATAAGAGTAATGAGATAGGAACTTCTGGATGAGTTCCTCAAATGTTCTAATGCCACCTGGAAGTTGGGAAAACCATGATGTGGTTGTTCCTCCCAAGCTTTGGGGAAAAAGGCGCATTAGGTATGTGTCCTCATAAGCTACTTCAAGACAAGCAGAATGAAATTCTCGGACATGATCACGGGGATCCCCCTTTCCTCTATATTTTTCAAATTTGGGTGTTTCAAACCCGCGTGGAAAGGGTGGCATATAAAGATTCCTATCAAACGGATAGGGACAGATGTCGTTAAGTGAAAATTGATTGGTCTTAACACCACTATGAAGTTGTTGGGCGAGATTCTCGACTTGTTGCCGCAACATCTCCATTTCATTTGGAGGAGGAGGTGGTGGGTTACCTCGAGGGATGTTATATCTGATGGGATCTCTACGCCTTTCCTCCTCATGGCGACTTTGTCTTTCTGATTCTTGTCTTAATTGGGCAAGATCAAAGTCTGAGGGGAGTTTGGCTCCTTCTTGAGCGAGTCTTAAAAAGTGAGCATCCGCATTGCTCCTTAGTATTTCATCAAATAATCTGTTAAAATGAGGGTTATGCTGAACCCTTTCGATTGTTGAAGGAGTGGGTGTACCTGGGTTTTCATCATTCCCATTTCCTCCAAGTGCCTCTTGAAATTCATTGAGGTTGTCCTCTTCTTCCTCAATTTCTATTTCTCGCTGCCTTGATCGCGATCGGGTTTGAGCCATTTTGTTTACAAGTTTGTTTTTGAAGTTGATTGAAGATGATGATGAGTGGTGATGAAATGAAAGATTGATTGGTTGGTGATTTGTGTTGTATGGGGATCTCTAGCACTTTAAGGTAGATGTAACCGAAATTCCTTCTTTGAATTGCTTGCTTGTTTGATAAGTTTGGATGTGATAAGGTGCAAAGAAATCTAAGATGTGTTACAGATTTAACTACCTAGCAATGAGAGGATTCACTCATGAACTAGTTTTAACCTGCATAGATGTGTCTCTTAGGATGAGCTTATCCTAGATGTAGAAACAATCTAAAAAGTGATGTGATGTGTTTGATTTCAAGCAATATCTAAAAAAGGAATCTTGGGACAAGAACCTCTTAATGTTTTGAGAGTTTTGGGATGAATTGATGATGGAAAAATGATGTATGAATGAGATGATGGATGTTTTGTTTTCAACTTCAATAAAAACTTTGTGTTACAAATGGAACAAACTCTACTTCTTCCCTTTCAGGCGTTGGTGGCACTTCTCGAGTTGTGTTGTAGGTGATACAGATGTTTGGGAAGAAGTTGGGATTAATCTTTCCTCCTTGATTTTTGTGATAACTCAGAGCTCTATATTGCATAAAAGCTCTGCGGTTCAATGATTCGGAATCAAACTCGTTTGTTTTACCTTGAAGATAGAGACGCATGCGATGTAGAAAGACTCTATGGGAGACAAAGATTTGTCGATTGATATAGAAGAATTTCCTCCTTTTGATTAAAGCCTTTGAGCTTAGTGGTCTCCTTTTCAAGGTGATACTCTGATGACACTTCTTCTTTCGCAAGATGTGAAGAATGGTCATAAAATTTTTGACTCTTTGTTTGTTTGCACTTTGTTTTTGGTATTTTTGGTTGTGTTGACAGATGTTGGATGAATACTTTGTTTTTGGGATTGATTTTCTGATTTTTCTTTGACAAGAAAACAAAGCAAGCACACAAACACAAGATTGTAGCCTCAAAGGCACAAATGAGTATGGGTCTAGATCAACCCAATTCTTGGACTTGTTTTTGACCCTTCCTTTAGATGTATTTTAAGGTGTATTTCCAAAGCCTGAAGTCGGCTCAATTCGCACTAGGTCTGTAAAACGAACACACTTCAAACACTTTTTATCCCTAAGGTCAAATGGCCAGTTGTGATAAATTTAGCCCACATCTTGATATTTCTTCGACTTTGGTACTACATACCTTATGAATCCCGCCATGGCAGGTAAGGATGTGATATACTAAGTCTTGCACGAGCATAACAAATAGATGATCCCTATGATGGGGGAGTCACCACTTTTATCAAGCCACAAGTGACCTTTCAAAAAGCTATGTTTCTACTCAAGGAAATATGTATGGTGAGTATCTTGGGAGCAAAACCATCTATGCTCTTGAACTAAATTATACCTCAAATATCCTCAATCAATAGAACAGGTGGGCTACTACTTAAAGGTGTTTAGTCATGTTCGATGTTTTTGGACATAAGTTCATTCTGCAGTGACTCACTTAAGAGCCTTGTAACTGGTGGTGGGGCCCATTTGTCCTTTCGGCCAGTTACACTGTAGGAACAGCTATACCCAAGGCTACAGCTTTCGCTCTCACCTGATTTCTATAGTGGCTCGAAGGATTTACCGCTCGAGGTCGTTCCCAAGAGTATCGATCCCTTGGCAGGCCTCTCTTAAAAAGATAAAATGTGAGTGTTACTAACACTTTTCTCTTGCACCTAGGACCACGAAAGCCAAGGGAGAGGATAGTGTGTGTTAGAAGTAGGACCACTCGACCAACTCTTTGCACAAGTGTGCCAAGCACGAAAAACACCTGTTCTTTTTAATCTATCATTGCAATGTGATCTAACTATTTGGAGATGTTGCTCCAACAATCATGGTGTTCTTTTTAATTTTCAAAGGCAATTGTTTGAGTAAACTAGAATTTGAAAATCCTGGTCAACTTAATGAAAAACACGTTTGCATGAAGTAAGATTGCTTTAAAAATGAGACAAGTTGATTGTGAATTTTATTTGCACCAAAAATGGAAGTGTGGATTGTGAGTTTTATCTTGATGCAAGAAATAAAATTTGCCTTGTTGATTTTAAGCACCAAAACGAAGTTTGTTTCCTAACTTGCAAAAAAAAATAAAGTTGTTTTTGTATAAGTTTGTGGTTCTTTTTACCTTTGAACAATGAAATTCTTTTTAAGAGCCCCAAACAAATGTGTGATTCTTTTTCAAAAGCCCAAATTTGAAATGTGAAGTTAATTTTAAACCAAAATAAAAAGTGAATTCATTTTTAAAACCAACTTCAAAAAAACAAGTTAGTAAAAAATATAAATCTACTTTTTAATCTAATTTAAATCTGCACAAAAGAGAAAAATAGTTAGTAAAATCCGCCTATTTGGTGGGCTTCTACAAGCCTAATTTTTTTTTTTTTAAATTTTTACAAGGTGATTTGTACAACGTTTTGTTACAATAGCGCTAGTCTGCGTTTGAACAGAGGCACTATTTAACACAAATGCACTAAAAGAAAGGGAAAGACAGAGAAGGGAAAAGCACTGAAACAGAGTGAATAGCGCCAAAATAATGTCAAACGCACCAAAACAGTGTCAAAAGCGCAACATGTGTGACATTTTCAACATTCAAACATGTTATTGGTTAAAAAAAAAAGTTGCTCTTTTTGCGTGTTCGATTCACGTCGGGTTCACCAAATGATGCTCTGCAAAAAGGATTAGAAAACCTGTTTGATGGCAACACACACAAGAGCACAAGAAACAAACGTTAGTGTTAGCAACAAAAGATTATCCTAAACAGGCATATCAAGAGAGATATTAAGCATGAAATAGAAAGCATATAAACATAAAATGAAATAGCTAATCAAGATGCTCATAGTTGCTCCTCCCTTGTTCCTCTCCTCTCCAAGTCCCAAATGAGTGTAGCTCTCAGCAGCTTTTTGCACTATGGATGCTTATGGAGGATTGAGATTTAATACTAAGCTTCAAATATGAAATGAAAAGCTAAATACTATGCTAGAGTAGATAGTGATGCTATGAAAAAGCTCTATGCTAATGCCAGTATAACAACAATACTCTAAAATGCTTCTCCTCTTTGTTTGAGGAGAAGAGTTCTATTTATAGAAGAAATGGGGAAATGAAGGGTTAAGATTGAATGGTTTAATCAAGGGCCAAGTTTGAAAGTTGGGGATCCATGTGCACAATTGGCACCAATAAAATGGTGACAAGTGTCAACATAGGATTGGGTTGAGAGAAGAGGTTGGAGGCATTAAAGGCCTGAGAAGACCTCATGGTTATCTAGAAGGTAAGGGTCAAGTCTAAATTAAGATTACCCACTGGATTAGGAGTTAATGCAAGGATAAACCTTTGTGCAAATGATTAAGAGATAATCATGGTCAAAGCATTAAAGGCTTGATGAGACCCTTGGGTTGGGTAGAGGTTGAGTCAAAACAAATGTTTTAACCATGTGGGAGGGTTTGAGGTAACCATTAATGGTTATTGGAGACTTTGGGGATTAAGTGGTTGAAGGTTGAAAGCCTTCAATGGTTATCAAAGACTTTGAGCCATTTAGTGGTTGAAGGTTGGAAGCTTTCAAAGGTTATCCAAGACTTTGAGGGTTAATTTGTTGAACACACAAAGCATTAATTGCTTTTCAAAGACTTTGGAGTCTTTGAGAAGTGACTCCAATTTGCTTAGGAATGTGACAATATTTAGGGGATGGATTAGGCTAATTAGGAAGGGTTTAGAAGAATCTAGAAGGGGTTTAGGCATACAAGTGGATTTTGTAGGAAAATGCAAGTGGGAGAAATTTTGGTATTTTCAATTAAAATAAAATCATTTATTTCAATTAAATGGTGTAATTTGCATTTGGATAAATATTCAAATAAATATTAATTTATTTAAATGAGAAAAATGAAGATAAAGCATTAAAATGCTTGAAGACTTTGAGGGAAACCATTAAAGGCTTGAAGACTTTAAGGAAACCCATTAAAGTCTTAAGAAGATTATAGAAGGAAGCCATCAAGTTTGAAGACTTTAAAGCCATCAAGTTTGAATACTTTAAGGGAAACCATTAAAGGTTTCAAGTGGGTGAGGATAAATAGGATTTTAAATAAATAATTTATTTAAAATAGTTGTGCAACTTGCTTTTGTAGGAAAATACAAGTGGGTGGAGGATAAAGGTGATTTAAATAAATTATTTATTTAAAATAATTGTGCAATTTGCATTTGTAGGAAAATGCAAGTGGGTGGAGGATAAAGGTGATTTAAATAAATTATTTATTTAAAATAATTGTGCAATTTGCATTTGTAGGAAAATGCAAGTGGGTGGAGGATAAAGGTGATTTAAATAAATTATTTATTTATTTAAATGTGAGAGGTGGGATTTTGGGGGATTTAAATAAATATTAATTTATTTAAATGTGAGAGGTGGGATTTTGGGGGATTTAAATAAATATTAATTTATTTAAATGTGAGAGAAGATTTAATTAAACAAATATGATTTATTTATTTAATTAATGGTATGAATTTGGTTAAGCGAATTAAATCAAATAAATTGAATAATTTATTTAATTAATAGGAGAAGAGGGTTAAGATGAATTAATTAAATATTAATTTAATTAATTATTAATTGATGGTTAAATAATCAAATAAATACTAAGTATTCATTTAATTAAGTGGACAGATTTATGTGACTACATGAAATAACACATTTTAATGAATAAAATTAAATAAATTATTAGTTAAGAGATGTATTATTTTGAAATATTGTAAGTCAATGAAAAAATATTGAAAATCTTATACCCTAATTTTAATTCTAAATATAAGTTCAATCCTTACTTTAACTCCAATCTAATTATAACCTTAATATTAACGCAAAATTAGGGTTGCAAGTAAAATTATAATTGAAATTTTAAAAAAACCCAAAATTTTGAAATAATAAATCATAATTTAAAAATTATTAACTTGTTCACTAAAAACTTAGAAAATATTCAATATGTTAACTTAATAAAATTTATTTTCAAATTAATATGTATAACAATTTGCTTTACAAAATTTATTTAAAATTCAAATTTAAATCAAATTCATTATTTAATAAAAAAAAAATTATATTAGATATCGAGAGTCCAAAATCGAAGAGTTTATACAAAAAGAAAAAGCGGGAGGCAGAGCCTCAACCACCAAACTGTGAAACTAGAGAAAGTAGCATATACAGTTATCTCCTAATCATATCAAAATATGGGGACGCAGCAGAGTATAACACTATTGGAGAACCTCATCCTGGTTCTCCAGCCATGTGGTCCATCCTTGTACTCCTTCCATCCATACCACCTTCTTTCTTGCTAGGATCTGGGAGCACATCCCTATCTTGTTGAAGAGAGGAGGCATGCTATCCTTCAGATCTTTTATCAGCTTCTTTACTACTTTATCAAAGGAGGTTTGATTCTCTGCAAGCCTGGCCCATTCATAACCATCTTGCATCTTATAAACAAACATGGTTGCTCTGCCATCATTGAGGAATCACAAGAGTTTGTTCCTCTCAATGTTCATCAAAAAGCAAACCTGCACAGCAATTTTGTAATGTGTGAGTTTTTTTAAAAACTCAGTACGTTCCCTTGTATTACCTTGAAACTTCTCCTCATTCCTAAGTTTCCAAATAAACCAAAGAATGTAAGAAGATAGAATTTGCCAAACTAGATTAGCATCCTTCCTCAGTCCATGAATAAAACCAGTAATTATATCAAGAGTGTAAACATATTCTGTAATAGAAATTCCAATAATTAACCAAATTTCTCTAGCAAAAGGGCAATCAAAGAAAATGTGGCATGCGATCTTAGGTTTTTTGCAAACAGAGCACCAATCATATGCAGCCAATTTATTCCTAATAGGTAGTTTGTCCAATATAAGTTGCCACCTGAAGCATTTGACCTTAGGGGGGATGAGGGATCGCCATAGCTTCTCAAAGGTTGTCTGCCAAGTGTGGGGGGTATGGTTGACGTACCACAAAGTGTTGATATGTTCGATCACCAAGGTATCACTATTGAGCAGGGTATAGATAGCCTTGGCTTTGATCTTGGGGAGGGTGGAGCCATCCTTCCATAGGAATGTAAGGTACTTATGAGCATCTACTTGTGTGCTCTTAGGGAGATAAAAGGGAGTGCATGCATTTTTAATCATGTTGTAGCTCCTCTTATGTGATGCAGGGAGATCATACTTATTGCTAAGAGCCTCCCAGCTGATAAGGTCATCAGGTTCTAGGATATCCATAATATACTTGATTCCTTTATTGTGCTAGTGCTTAGCAGAGCAACCTTGGGTTAAAGCAAGGGGTTTAGAGTTATGATGTCGGTTCCGCCATATTGACCTTTCACCGTGGAGGGTATTGTCACAATTAATGCTAGAGTTGTTAATAAGACTACGCACATGCTCCCATGCTTTCCAGATGGATTTAAACACCCAGGTGCCCTAGACAGACACAGGGAAACGGCCTGCAATCAAGTCACTGAGCAGGAGGGCTTTCCAGGATTTGGTAGTTTTGGGAACACCATTTTGTATGTTGTTTCTGATGAGAATTTTCCAAGGTTCTTGTCCTTCCAGTGCATGGAATATCCATTTGGCTGCAAGGGAGATTCCTTGCAGCCTAAGATCTTTGAGGCCTAGCCCACCAAGTTTTTTGTCTAAGTGGCACCAGGTCCACTTGACCGCTTGAGATTTTCTTCTACCCTTTCCATCAGACCATAGGAATCGTCTGATAGCCTTTTGGATTTCAAAGACTTGGTAGTTCTTGAACATCCACACAGAGGAATAGTATATGCTATAGGAAGAAAGGATTTTTTGGCAAACTTGAATCCTACCAGCAAGGGAGAGGACCCTATTGTCCCACTTGTTGAGTTTTCTGTCTATTTTTCCCTTGACCCAACTCCACATGTCTCTAAGAGAGGGAGATACAGAAAAGGGGATACCAAGGTATCTGACTAGTTTATTTGGTCCTCCCCATGCATATCCAAAGTGGTGAAGCCAGTCTGGAGGGTTATCTTTCCACCCAAGTAGAATGGTTTGGAGCTAGAAATTTGGGCTCCAGATGCTCTACCAAAGGTGTCAATTTTTTGATTAAGGGAATTGATATTGTGCCTTGAGAGCTTCAGGAATAGTGAGGTATCATCGGCAAACTAGATGTTGATCAGTTCAGAGTCATCTAGCATCATAATGCCTTGGACTTTGGGGGATAGGGTGTCATCTCTAAGGAGATAGTAAAGGGCATCTGATGCAATGACAAACAGAGCAGGGGCAAGGGGGAAGCCCTGCCTAATTGATCTACAAAGAGGAATAGGCTGGGAGAGAGTCCCATTGACTTCAATCAGGGTAGACGCGTCCCTGAGGAGGATCCGAACATAATCATAGAACTTGCTAGGGAAGCCAAAGGCGGTGAGCATCATGAGGACGAAGTCCCATTCCACCCTATCATAAGCTTTCTCAAAGTCGACAAGGAACATGGCAGCGTCTTGGTTCGAGGTTCTGGCACATTCCATGGATTCCCAACTAGTTACAAGATTCTCCAAGATATATCTGCCTTTAATGAATCCTATTTGGGTAGAGTAGATGAACTTGGGAAGGATCTTCTCAAGGTGAGAGGCTAAGGCTTTGGCAAGGATTTTGTAGGAGACGTTGAGGAGGGTGATTGGCCTCCAGTTTTTTAATAGGGCTTTGTCCCCCTCTTTTGGAATAGGCTTAATAATACCCCTATTTATGAACTCACCCTAGGTGCTAGTGTCAAGGGCTTCATTGTAGATATCATATAGGTCATTAGAGATCCAGTCAATGTTGGTTTTGTAGAATTCAGCAGGAAGTCCATCAGGGCCTGGGGCCTTGTTATCCTTGAGAGCCTTAATGGCATTAGTAATTTCTTGCACAGAGGTCCTAGCTTTGAGGAGGAGAGCTTCATCCTCAGAGATTCTATTTGGAATAATGGTACTACATTTGGTATGAGCATCTATCGAGGCCTCATTATCCTCTGAGGTAAACAAAGTCTTGTAAAACACTTCAAAGGCTTCTTTGATATCATTAATATCCGGGAGTTCCTTATCATCAACTGTTATTCTGTCGATTTTTTCTCTGGTCTGTTTTTGTTTGAGGAGATTAAAGAATATTTTGGAGCCTTTATCACCAAATTGGAGCTAGTGGTTATGGGCCTTGTAGTCGTTAGATGCATATATGGAGCATATGCCAAAGCAAATTCCTTTAACATCTAATGTAACCCAAGCCACTCTATTATAGGGGGAGGTTCCTTTATCCTTGAGGTACTTTATCCATTTAGGGGCAATAAGAAGGCCAACTCCTCCCTTTCCTCTCGGGTGGTTGGTACAGATTTTTATTGCATCTCTGCAAATGAAGTCAAGTGTGGTGTCGAGAGAGAACCCAACAGATTTAAGTTCTTGTAGCATCAGAAAATCTACATTTTTATGGTAATCCATAAATCTTTTAATAACAAATTTCCTGTCAGGCGACTCAAGGCCTCGAATGTTCCATGATATGTACTTCATTAAAGTGGAGGATTTAAGAGGTGGTAGGGAGACCGTGTTGATATCTAGGCTTCTTCTTGTTTTTGGAGCCCATAGGTCTACCTTTCTTTTTATTTAAGGAGTATCCCTTCATAAGGTCCTCATCATCTTCACTATTTTCGAGAAGCCTAGCTTTATTATCTGAATTTCCTCCTATGTTGGACCCAGACAACTGGGAGCTTAGAAAGCCAAGGAGCATCATGCTAGATCTAATATCTTCTAGACCCTTATTGGCATAAATAACTTCTCTAACATGATTGCCCTCTAATTCTTTGAGCGTAGATGCAGTCGAGGGGTTGGTGGTGCTAGCATCAGTAGTAAGTCCTGATTGTTTGGGGGTTCTGAATCTGAGGATCATTGCAGGGTTATCACTAATGTTAGCATCATCAGCGCCACGATTAGGGTTTTCTAGATTTTTGACCATATTTTTAACCATAGAATTGACAGGGGTTTGTGCAGGGTCATGGGGTTTATGATTAGGGGCCAATTGGTTGGTATTAGAGTGGCTATGGTTTAGGGCATTATGGTGGGTAGTTTTACCTCTTCATTTTCTTGAAGTAACAAGTTGAAAGTAGTCGGAGGGTGATTCTATAAGGTCTTCTGGAGGGTTAGAAATAGGGATGAGGGGTTCAGGGGCTAGAGGTGCGTGGTCGACATTAAGTGGAAATTACTCCATTAAGACTGGAGCCAGGTGTTGAGGTCACCACATTAGCAGAGTGAAGAGGAGTAAAATTTAGGTCATTATTGGTTTTAGGGTTTACAGAAGTCTCAGTTGAATTATTCTTTTGTTTCCTGTGATTAATGATTCAGTAGTTTTTACGAATATGCCCTTCTTTCTTGCAGAGAAAACATGCATTCAATCCTCCAAGCATTTCAACAGGATAGAAGAATGTGTCTCCATTAATATTTAGGTTTAAAGACAGTGAGATGTCAATTCTGGGCTTAATTGAGACAAGCATTCTTGCATCAAGGTTGGGTACCAACCTAGCAGTTTCATCAATCCGAATTGTTTTGCCAAACGGTTCCATTAATTAGGGAAGAAAAAGCCATAGAAAGGGAAGGACTTCCTTGAGGATGACCCACCTAGGAGAGGATAGTGTGAGAACTTCCTCATTAACCGCCTCCGAAGACTAGGCTAGGGCTCTAAAGGAGGTATTCCCGACCGTCCAGTATTGGCGTTTGAGTGCTTCCAATTGGGATTCATGCAAGTTAAAGAAAATGAGGAAAATACCACTCTGTATTTGCCTATAGAACGTGATTTTAAGCCCTAATTTAAGATTCCACAGATTATTAAACCAATCATCTACGAATTTCCTAGGTGGGCATTTTTGAGCGTCAACAGAGGCAAAAAAGATAGCAGTGTCACAAGCCTAAGCTTTTCTGAGGCAATTTCATTCAACATTTCAATATTTGGCAAAATGTAGGAGTCCGAGGTAATGCAAGGGCACTTACCATCCTTACTGGGTCCTTCGTCTACAGGGGCCTTAAGGAATTGCGTTGATGGGTGGACTCCATTCGCAAGTGGGGCGACAGTCTCAGCGAATGATGTTTTTAGAGTTGGGTTTGTCTGAGGTGTGGGTTTAGAACTATTAATGGTATCTCCGTCTGAGTCTGGCTCCATTGGAGACCAGGGTTGGGGTCATGCGGGATGAGCAGATAGGCGGTGGAGTTAACCATAATAAATGTTGCAGAGCAATTAAAACAAAGTGCACGTAAAACAAGTGGACAGGGTAGGAAATGCAAACCAAATGGAGGAGCTTAACTCCTCCACGTAAATGCCGAGGTACCCACGTCAGTGCCTAAGTGCCTCGATGCTGCTTCCACCTTCAGAGAGAGATCACAGCCGAAAATTCACAGACAATTCACAGTCCCATCTCCTCTATTTTTCCCCGATTTGTTTGCTTGCTTGGGTGGACTCCAAATGATGCCAAATGCAACTTGTTGTGGTTGGAAACGGACCTGCAGCTCTGCTGATGACGTCTGAAGCAATTCTGATAACAACTGAAGGTGATGACAGCCTCTGCATGCCCTTAATGCATACCAATGTTCCCCTCCAATGTAACTACCTAGGGCAGAGATGGTGGCAATGAAACCCTCAATATCGAATTCTGGTGCAAGTGTTGAATAATGCCTCCATGAGGAGAGTTATGCTATACAGAATGAACCACCAATTAATCACTGTGATCTGTTAAAGAAGAGCACGATATCTAAAGCATGAAAGCTGATAGAAGTGCAAGAACGGTTGTGATAGGGTCCAATATCCCCGAGATCCTTCCACCAATGCTTGTCAAGACGTGAAAAATGTTTCCTCTCTATTTCAGTGTGACAACCGCCAGCAGGAACTAAAGAACTTGACAACATTCGACTCCCTCTGCATCCTGATGGTAGAAACACTTAAATTTTGCAGGTTTCAAACTTCTAACCTCCAAACGACAAAGGAAGTTGCAACTCAGCTAACGTCCAGTCTGCTGGAGACCGCTAGGGTTTCGTCCTAGGGTTGGGCGAACTCGTGTTCAGCGCTCAAGCAAGCTATCATTAAACTTCAATTTCAGAATCCTCACTTCCATTTAATAAATTTTGTATTTTAGTTTTCAAAAAATATAGATCTATAAATAAAAGTAAACATAAATTATAGATAAAATTGTAAATGTTTTTTAAAACAGTTTAAAATTTTGATTAAAAAATATTAATATTGTTTATATGCTATTTTCCATGATTGAATTAAAATTAAAATTTAAATTAAATTTATTATTTAAAATTTTTATTTTTTAATAAATAAAGATAAATTATACATAAAATTATTGTCAAAATAATTTTTAAATAATTTTAAAAATCACTAATACAAATAATGTTGTTATATGCTATTGTATAAAAGTATTTATATTATAGTATTCTTTATTTATTTTAAAATTTATTAAAATAATTAAGAAAGTGAAGTTAAAGCCAAAAGCATTTATATGCTATTGTATAAAAGTATTTATATTATAGTATTCTTTATTTATTTTAAAATTTATTAAAATAATTAAGAAAGTGAAGTTAAAGCCAAAAACATTTAAGAACAAAATAATTTTAATACCTAGTTTTCTAAATTTACAAGAACTTTAAAAAAATAAATTGAAATTTTTCTACTTATGATTTTGTTTTTCAATAATTATTATTTACCATATCTTAATATTTTTTTATTTTTTTTAATTTCTTTTTAAAGTTTATTTTTAACTATATATTTTTTTAAAATATGTATTATATTTAATCTTACACTTCATCAACATAAAAGAACATTAAATGAGTAATTTTAACAACAATATCTAAACAAATTGTTTCTGCCATACATTAAATACTTTATAGATTAAGCTGCCCATGATATTTATCTCTACCTATCATTATTCTAATTATCTATTTCTATTATATTCCTTTCATTAGATTAGATTGCATATATAGAAATTCACAGACCCAAGACTTGAAAGAATTACATAACCATGCTTAACTCTTGATAACTAAGAAATGGAAGAATTTATTTATGATTTTTTTTAATGCGGTCTCAGAAACTGGGAAAAGGCATACAATTCTTTTGTACAGTTGAATTTAAAATACAAAAGAATCCCCTGATACTTATTGCAAGAATATAAAAATTGAATCGAAAATCTTCAAATATTTTTTTAAATTGCAGACAATGAAATATGACAATATAAAAATTATAAAGTGATAAAGACAATGAAATGTGATAATATAAAAGTTATAAAGAGATAAACTTGACAAGGGTTTATATTAAAGAAGATGTATTTTAACATATAAGATATTTGTGATAGGAATATTCAACAAATAATATCATTTTGGTTAAAAACAAGTAAATATGACAATATAAGAATTATAAAGTGGTAAACCTAGACAAGATTTAGATTAAAGAGGATGCATTTTAACACATATAAGATATTTGTGATAGGAATATTTAACAAACAATACTATTTTGGTTAAAGACAAGGAAATATGACAATATAAAATGGTAAACTTGACAAGGGTTTACATTAAAGAGGATGTATTTTAACACATATAAGATATTTGTCATAGGAATATTCAACAAACAATACCAATCATCGTTAAACACAAGAAAACATAACAATATAAGAATTATAAAGTGGTAAATTTGGTAAGGGTTTACATTAAAGAACATGTATTTTAACACATTTAAGATATTTGTGATAGGAATATTCAACAAACAATACCAATCTCGATTAAAGACAAGGAAATATAACAATATAGAAATTATAAAGTTCTAAATTTGACAATGGTTTACATTAAAAAACATGTATTCTAACACATATAAGGATGTCAATCTGGCTTGGGTCCCCCTTAAAAAGTTATGATATTTGTAGGATTCTAATTCATAATTGCATTTCATTTAGTTATAGTTTAAGCTATTCAACCTTGAATCAAATAAATGTGATGTTACAAATTTAGCTTCTAAAATTTGAGTCATAAAATAAGATGTTGATGCAACTTGTAAAAAGTAGGTATATATAAAGGCATTTCTTAAAAATTATTCATCTTATTTAGAGTCTTTACATGCAAGTAATCATTTGAATACCATACTTTAAGTTTGCAAAACATTGAGAGCCTTTTGGGAGAAAAATTAATGGCACAAGTGAAAATAACTGTCTTGCTCAATAAAAGGACAAGTCTCCTAGTAAGAAATTTTCTTCTAGAGGTAGTCATAATGATCATGTAAGAGGTTTATGTCAATATAAGGATAGAGGATGCACAAATTACATACTCCATTTATATGTGATAACCAAAGCGATATACTCCATTTGTATTGTAAATGATGTGGTTCAAAAGGTAGTCATGAAATCTATAAATGAAAAGTCTCACAAGATACAATAAAAAATTCTTTCAAACAAAATGTTACAACATATTATGATGATAAAGCATCTAGATCTCAATAATCATGTGGAAATAGTTATGTTGAATTTATACTTTTTGTATCAAACTTTTCTTACTATACTTCAACGATGGTATCTTGGCATGATGCTTGGGTGTGAAATATTAGAGCCACCCACATATATGACATTTTAGAATGATTATTTTGATGAGTTTCATGAAGGTTCCTATGATAGATTGTTTATTTGGTTGATAAACCATGTCTCAAGGCTATTGAAAAAATAACCATTTTTAACAACTTACTTAAACTTCCAAATTTTGTACTTTATAATATATTGTACCTTAATTATAACGTAACTTTTTTCACACTAGTGTTAGTTTAACAACAAGGTTATTCCATTTTAATGGAACATGGACAAGTGATAGTCAAATAATCAAGTCACATTTATTAATTATATTGATGAGAAGTTATTAAAACTCAAAGATAGTTAAACTATTTCTAGTAGTTTTACTTAGCTTATTGAAAAAGATAAGATCTGCACTAGTCTTGTATGGAATGAAAGATGTGGACTAGTCTTTTATTGCAAGAAATTTTTTGACATGTTAATTATAATAACATTCAAATCATGCAAATAATGGTATTACGGTTTGCCAACTTCAAACCTAAGACATCTAAAAATATAAAGATTTCTACTTTCCTACAACTAGAGATCCTTTCCATTGTTTAACTTGGTCAACAAAAAGAAATTGACACTCATTCATTTCAATCTTTGTAGTCCCTTACCAACAAATTCCATTGGACGATGTAAGTATTTTATATTCTTCATTAATGATCATGTGGTCAAATACTTGGATTTAGTTATTGCAAATTGAATTTAAATAGTTTAACTTTTTTAAGAAGTTTCACATTATGGCTCAAAGTGAAGCTCAATCTAAAATTGGCATTCTTTAACTAGACAATGGTGGAGACTTTATATCTACTTGACACCTTTAATAGATTTCTAGCTTGATCTATTATGCTTTGAATCTTGAGGAAAAAAGAAGTTTGATCATCAAGTTTACAAATTGATTTTTTCTTATGAAACAATAAAAAAATCTTTTTTTGCTAGTGATATTTTATGAAGGCTCGAAAAAATATATACTAATTACAACACTTGAAAAAAATTCACATTTGTTTGTTAAAAAAAATATATTGTGCAATTCCTTAATTTGAAATGAAAATGCCTAATATAGACCCAATAACTTTAAAAAAGGGATCCCTAATATCTAGGGGAGAGGACCAAGTAGTCGAGCACCCTAGCATTGCACTTCTCAAAATCTTATGTGAAAATTTCAAATCACTCCCAATTTTTACATTTCATTCAATTATTTATAGTTATCATCAACACTAACAACTTTAAACTCACAACAATAGGTACACTGTTTTTAAAAATATTAGGGATTAAATCAATAAGTGCTATAACAACTATTAGAACATGTTCAACTATTAGATCCTCCCCCCTAAACTTTGAAATACAGCTAATCTGGTTCCAAAACTGCTGACTAACTTTTATGTTATACACACAGTCGAAAAATAAAAGATGCAGCTAATTCTGCCGAGCACAACCAAAATCTATAATTTTTAACTTACTTTCGTATTATACAAAAATCGTGACGTTTTTGAAACCAGATTAACTACAGCGTAAACTTTGTGAACGCAGTGCAAACAAAGCAATAAAGAACAACAAAAGGGGAATAATACAATGCATAATGCTCTGTATGGGCTGATATTTATATGTCAAGGTTTGTAGCTTTTGGCCTATGTACTTATTAAAAGAGTAGCCAATCTTTGAGACACACGGCGTTTGGAGATAATGGCGCTGCATGGACATTGTGTGGCATTTGCAGTGGTGCTCACCATGATCATATTTGCCTCACAACAGACTGAGGCGGCAGCAAAGTTGAAAGTAGGAAAAGAAAAACTAAGCAACTTGCAATTCTATCTCCATGAGACTCTTTCGGGAGAAAAGGCGACAGCCGTGACAGTAGCACGCGCCTCATCGACCAAAAGCTCGACCAGTTTCACCGGATCGGTATCGGTGTTTGACGATCCAATGACGATCCAATGACAGAAGGGCCTGACCCCACCTCCAAATTGTTGGGCAGAGTTCAGGGCTTGTCCTCCGTCTCCAGTCAAATTCAAGGGGTGGGCCAAGTAATAGCTGTCACCTTCGTTTTTCAGAGTGGAGAATTTAAGGGAAGCACGCTCGCCGTGGTGACCCACCAAGACGCGGTCGAGTTTATAGAGATGCCAATTGTGGGAGGAACGGGGAAATTCAGGCTGGCTCGAGGGTATGCCCTTGTCCAAGTACTGCCCACCAATGCAGTCGAGCATTACAATGTCACTGTGCTTCATTACTAGTATTGATTATCCTCATTCATGCTCTATCCTCCGTTGGGGAGGATGATTGAGTAAGTGTTTGGTCTCTCTAAAATAATGGAGTTGTGTGTTTCAGGAAATTCCGTGGATTTGAATTTGTTTTTTGTGTAGTAATTTTTCCATTTTTGTTTTGAGTATAGTGGTGTTCTGATTCATGATGCTCTATATTCCATTGGGGAGCATGAATCCAGTAAGTGTTTATCTGTAGTAATTTTTTCATTTTATTTTGAGTATAGTGTTGTTCTGATTGATGCATTATCCTTAATTGGGAAGGATGAATAAAGTAAGTGTTTGGTCTCTCTAAAATAATGAAGTTGTGTGTTGCAGAAAATTTCTTGAATTCGACTTTGTTTTTTGTGATCAGTAACTCTGGTAATTTTTTCATTTTCTTTTGAGTATAGCGTTGTCCTGATTGATCCTGATTGATGCTCTATCCTCCATTGGGGAGGATGAATCAACTAATGTTTGGTCTCTCTAAAATAATGGAATTGTGTTGCAGGAAATTCTGTGAATTCGACCTTGTTTTATGTGATTAGTATCTGTAGTAATTTTTTTATTTTGTTTTGAGTAAAACGAGTTGTTTACTGTTTTTCAATATATTTTATATGGTAGTTGCTCATTTGAGCACTCTTCAAAAATTAAAATCTTAAGAGGCAATGAATTAAGGGAATCACATATTAATGTGGAAAATGAGGTACCTTTTATTCTAGATTCACCATTTGTGTCACTTGAATATTTTTTCTACCAAAACAAGAAACAAATTATAAAAGTTAACTTTTAAGTATAAATTTATTAAAGGTGGAAAAATACATTTAGATAATGATAGTGTTGACAAAATACATTTAAAATGAGTATCATGTATAAATAATGAATGCTAAGATTTCATATGATTCAAATATATGACTTCAATGAAATATATAATATTTGATGATACTACAGAAGTTTTAGATGACACATAACTGTCACAAAATGAACATTTCTCATTGATTGAATTTATTTAACAAAATGTATTAATTTTAAAATAAAATTAAAAATACTATGACCATCATATCTTTTTTGGAACTAAATTTTAGAAACTTAGAGCTTGCACAAAACTCATTAGCAAAAATCATATGGTTAATCTTGGCTGGTCTAATAAGATGAATACACATAAGCATTAATTAATGTAGGTTAATTAATAAATATCTATTACAATTAAAATAATATTTTGATATAAAATTAGATGTTGAGGGATGAAAGCACTTGGTTCTAGAATAGTGGAGGAACTATTTTGATGTTAGATTAAATTCAATTTGTCCTAATATTAAAATGGTTCATTTCTATTTATATTCAGCCTCAAACTTAGATTAGTTTTTCAATCTCATGAGGTGTTGAATCCATAATTTTATGTCAATTTTTTGGTTGTATATATCATCTATTAAAATATGTAATTTTGTAATTCGCTTAATTACTTATACTTCATTGAATTTCAAGAATTGAAGGTGTTTAAAAATGTCTAATAGAAATTGATACATCATAAAGCTTTTTTTCTATTAGCTCGTCTCCCTTCATAAGACTAGCTAGAGAGTCATAAAAAATCAAGGATAACAATATTTAGATCTGTATATGCCCTAAAATAATGTAATATTGATTCTTATTTTATACTCTACCACAACATTAGAATTACTTTTCAAATTTATGGGAGATTGAATCCACAACTCTAGGCCATTTTTGTCCCTGTGTATCACATCTAATACAATTTGTAATGTTTTTTTAATTCTCTCAATTCTTTATACTTAATTCAATTTCAAGAATCAAAGGTGTTCAGAAGAACCTAAGGGAGATTTCCACATCAGAAAGGTTATGTTCTCTTACGTTGGTTCCATTAATATGGTTAGAAATTAGGTGTTGTACACCTTGCATATTTTTTTATAATTTTAAATTTATTGTTATGTGTGTGTTGCACCTAGCAGATCCTAGAAGTATGTCCATCACTAGGAGTTAACTTTCTTGGGATCACTTTATATTTTCTATGTAACATTGGGATATTTGAATGTGACTTGCAAAATACATTTATTTAATTTATTGAGAAATTTTATTTAATAAAATACCCAATATTAAATGTAGGCTCAATGGTTTTGTAATCTCCTAGTTTTATGTAATACCACTTGGTGGTTTTGCATGAGCTTGTTTCTATAAAATCAAACACAAGGATAGTAGTCTAAGGTTGGCTAGTTCGAGTTTTGAGTATTTTTCTAAAGAGTGCATGTATGAATTATGGTATGCAATGTGTGGTTGCATACTTCGACATTTGGAGGACACAATGGAGACGCTTGATATTTCATAAGTGTTCATGGAAACTCTAAAGATGTATGGTAATGTTTATTGTTGAATAATACATGAACCATGGATTCTTTTGGGCGCTAGATATTTCTCTATGAATTCCATCAACAAGTTGCATTACAACCCTCTTGAAGGTTTTCCCAAGTTATATCATGTTTCATTTTTCATGGGTATATTGTCTATTCTTTTACATAATGGATTTTGAATACTTTATTGCATAGATTTATCTTTTGAGAAATGTGAAAATTATCATTAGATGGATGCAAGTTTCCTTTTATTTGGTATTAGAGATACGATTGTAAGAACTGACTATAGCAAGCCAAGATCTAGAGGCCAATTGAATTGCACAATAACAAGAGTGAACAATAGAGATAAGAATAAACTATATTCTCGTCAAGATACAAATAGCTAGATAAAAGTGCATAGGAGACTCCCTTCTATATATAACCAAGGTGAGTAAGACATGATAAGGGAGTGAAAAAGTGAATCCCACCTAAAGTGAAAAAGTGATAGTGTGATAAAACCACAAAAGGTGGAAAAGTGCATCTACTATATGTAGATATGATATACACTAATATCATGGTAATTCCACCTAAATGGAAATGCTTGAACTACTCCTATGAAATTCCCTAAGTAAGATTAATTAAAGTGTAATTATATTCTAGATGATAAATAACCAAGATAAAATGCATTAATTACACCAACACACCCCCTTAAGTGCAACTTAGGGGAATGTAAACTCAAGCTAACAATGCAAGATAGTTATCAACAACTAGGCCATGTTAGGTACCCATGAACAAATGCAATGCAATCTCTCATAAATGAAGAAAGGGAGCAAACCTAGTGGGAAAAAAATCCCCTCCAAAAAAGAGATGAAAATACAAAATAACTCTCAAAGAAGAATGAGAAAGACAGAACCTTGAGTGAGAAAAAAGTCCCCCCAATAAGATAGAATAGAGAAGTCAACTGACCCCCCATGATGAAATATCCTACACTCCCAAGAGATCATGCATCAACTCCCTAGTGTAGTTCAATGGATCTTGATGTGTTTGGTCCACTGACGGTGAATTAGGTTCTTCGAGATCTAAATCGCACTCGGATTGTCATAGTGAAGGCCTGTAGGGTGTGGAGTGGTAAAGCTAAACTCTAATATAATATTATGAAGCTAAATAACCTGAGTGGTGGCATTAACAACCCTTTAATACTTAGCCTCACTCAAAGATAGTAAAAGCATGCTTCTTCTTATTGTGGCAACAAATGGGGTTGAAACCAAGATGAAAGTTATAGTTGAAAGTGGACTTATAATTATCAAGATCTATATCTCAATCTAATTTTGTATACCCAACCAAGTCAAATCTTGTACTTGCTAAATAGTGAATCCCAAATTGATGTGTACCTTGTATTTAGTGCAAGATGCATTAGGTAGCTTTCCAATGAAGCTCATGTGGTTCCTGCATAAAGCATGAAACCATGCCAAGTGCAAAGGAAATATCAAGGCATGTGTGAGTCAATTAGATGAGACTCCCAACAAGCTGATGATACAAAGTGGCATCAACAAGTGGATTGGAACACTTAGACTTCTAATCAACCATGTGGGATCAAGATAGAAGATAAAGAGAATAATTCAAATGAACAAGAATGATCTTGGAAGAAGACTATGAGATCTCAATCCTAAGAAAGTAGTACAAAAGGCCCAAGTCCTTTATAGCAAATCTATCATGCAAGGCATATTTGATATTGCCAATGATGGATGAAGTGGTCCTTGTAATGATAAAGCAACATAGAGTACAAGTATAAAATGAGAGTCATCATGTTGTAAAATATAGACATTTTATTTTGAATGACACCTAGTGAATCTTGTTGAGAGAAAAAAGGATCCATTTTGGCATACCAAGACCTAGGGGGCTACTTGAGGCCATAGATAGACTTCCTCAATCTACAAACAAAAACATTATCCTCAATGAATCCATGTAAATCTCCTCCTAAAGATCTCCATGAAGAAATGCACTCTTCACATCCATTTGATGTGCAACCCAACCATGAACTGTAATAATAGCAACTATCAAGAGAATTGTGTTAATCTTGGCAATGGGGGAAATGGTCTTTCTATAATCAACACCAAGAATCTATGAGAAACCTTTTGCCACAAGTAAATATTTGAACTTATTGGTACTTCCATTTGCTACATACTTGGTCTGAAAGATCCACTTACATTCAACCATCTTTCACCCCTTAGGGAGAGGAACTAAGTCTCATGTGTTGATCTTGAATCAAGGAACTATAATCTTCCTCCATTGTTGAATCCCAGTTAGAAACTCTCAAGGCTTCCTGAAATGATTGTGGATCGGAAGCACTAACAATGTAAACATGTGGAATATTTTGATGTTGTGATCAAATTATTCGAGTGCCAAAAGGATACCCAACAAGAGTACCTATTGACTCAAGAATCTATTGAGCCCAACAAGGTCTTGTAGGAGATTAAGGATAAGTATCCTCAACATCAAGTGGACCCTACAAAGTTTTGAACCTGCAAGTTAGACTTGAGATGGAATCATCATCCGAGTCACTATCATCTTTTCCACTATGGAGGAAGGATGAGGAGGATTAGAGGCCAAGCTAGGAGACATTTTCTCAAAGTGAAAACTACTCTCAATGAATAGCTCATGTGTGTTTGGATCCAAAATTCTATATTCCTTGACACTATCAAGATATCGAACAAATATTAAAGGTCTACTTTGAGGTTCCAATGCCGTACGCTTCTCTAGAGATATGTGTTCCCAAGTTGGCAAGCCAAAAACTCTAAAATGTCTCACAACCAATTTTCTAGCACATCAAGCCTCAAAAGGATTCATACCTTTCGATGCTTTGAGAGGAACCCATTTTGGATGTTTATGCATTAATCATGCAGTTAGACATCTCCTTAAGGGTTTAAATCTTCCTTGCTACAACAGCATTCTATTGTGGAGTGAAGGCAATTAAGTGTTGAAGATCAATCCCCTCAAGAGTACAAAATCCCTCAAATCTATCATTTACATATTCCCTTTCATTGTCTGTACAGAGAATATTGACTTGCTTCCTTGATTACTTCTCAACATGAGCCTTGAAAGCTATAAACTTGTCAAACACTACACTCTAGTGAAAAAGAAAGTAGACCCAAGTGAAGCAAGAGTAGTCATCAATGAAAGTCAAGAAATGATAAGCCTTGCTAGATGATGGCATTGGAAATGGGCCTACTACATCACTATGAACCAATTGAAGAACTTCTAAAGCTTTCCAAGATTTCCCTTTGTCTAGCTTCTCTTTAGGATGCTTACCCATGGAACAACTTGAACATACATATGCTAATTTGAAGGAGACCCATGACCATATCCTTGGACATAAGTTGATGAAGATAGTGGTATTATAGATGTTCAAACTTCTCATGGCATAGCTTACTCCCTAAATTTGAATTCAAGTGAGCACAGATATAGAAGGAGATCAAGGCATAAAGTGGGAAAATGAATAAATTCATTTTTTATGATTGGCTTATCCCACTGCAACGAAGGCATCATCCTTAAGTTCTTTAATCAAAACTATATTAGGTGAAAACTCAACTTTCTTAACATCTGCATTATGAGTATTTTTTTAAATTGAAAGAAAGTTGGTGCTCAATACAATCATAGACAACATTATCAAATGTTCCATCATCCATGTCAATCAAACCTTTATGTTCAAATTTCATTTGGATATCATAACCTATGAAAATGTGAGGTGCCTTGGATGGCTCCAATGAAAAAAATTGTTCCTTTGTAGAAAATGGTGATCATTTTTGGCTTGTCTCTTGTAATCACATAAACAAGTGCCACTGATTCATCGAGGGCTATATTTTATACACTAATACATAGTTTGGGTGTTGCAAGGCATAATTTATGTACATATTTTACTTTATGATTTATTGTTTTTTTTTGTTCTAACGGTAGTTTCTAGGACTATTGAGCTCCTAAACCCACAAATTTGTCACACATTGAAATTAAAGATGTAATAACTAATATAAAGATCCATGAGATATTTTAGCTGAAAAATAGATATCACAAAGAAATTTAAAAAAATATATACAAAAATAAACCTGATGAAGACATAGGTTTAATTGGATTACATGTTTCACATAATCTATTATTTTGTAGTATGGGTTGTATGACACCATAGAAGATGTGAGATGTACATTTAATATTATATTTGAAAGAGTTAAAGGAATTGTTTCCAAATTTTTGCACATGCTAAATTTGGTGACCTAATGAGGCCTTGCTTTCATTCATATTGAAAAAGTGCCAAGCAAATCAGCAAATATCAGGTCAAATCGCTAGCAAGAAATCAGATTTGCACTGTTTTTTTTTTAACTTGTTTGCTTCATGTGCAGATACAGGAAAACTAAAATACAACATGTGGGTTAAAATGTGGCTCCCACGAGGGTTGAGCCCAGCATGCTGATGGAGATGAGTTTATTTGCAATTTTTGAATTTTTGCCTTATCAGCAAGACCTACCCCGATCGGCAAGACTTACCTCGATGAGCAAGCATAGGCATGGAGTGGTTGTATTGAGTATCGGCAAGCAAGGTTCTCCCCTCCGTCAACGCCTAATAGAAAAGTGGACGGATCAGAGTAAGTCATTAGCAATCGGAAGGAGCTATTTAATGTTATCCCGATGACCTGAAGGAAAGGCCCAGGCATAGTCCATTTCTCCCACATTGGCTGTGGGGAGGAGCATTTCAGTATTTAAAGGCAAAGCCCCACACATATTAAGTGTCAAAGCTTAAGGGCTTTTGGCAAGTTGCAACTCAATGTTGGTCGGCCCCCCGCGTGCACGTGCATCTCAGAGCGGCCAAATTTTGTAGTAAAAGGTGGTTAACTAACCTGTAAGTCCAAGAAGATCGAACGATGGTGTGAAAGATCTGATAGCCATTGCTATACCGCTATGTGAAAGCACTCGACTATTAATCTCCGCAACTTAGCAGCTAGTGAGGTGGCATCCAGGTGGAAGTTGAGGTGGCACCTGAGTGGATTATGTGGCAAAGCAGAGTCTGACACATGGTGACACGTGGCAGAAGGGCATGCAGATCAAGGAAGATCGGACAGTGGAGTGAAATTTTGGGGCTATCCATGATTGTCACTATATCGCTATTGTGATGTGCTCGGAATGAATACCCTTGTGATAGGTGGCAGACAGGTGGTGCACATATGATGGCTAGCTAGATGCACAGACAAACCAAAGGGTGACTTATCGAGCAAACCTTGGCATTGATGGATCTCTAAACGGATTCACTAAAGGCATCAGTTCCATCAAAATAAGAGGTATCGATGAAACTACAGTTTTGATGAGACATGAAAACAGAATGCCGAGGGACGAAGTTTGGCCAAAAGAATAATATCGAACAAACCAAGGCAGTCCCGAGTCCCAAGTCCAGTGGCTGACAAGTGGTGACACCATGGCATAGAGAGAGCCTCTCATAGAGACTAAAGATCAAGCAGATCAATGGCAAGTCCAAGATGATCTGACAGTTGTCGCTATGTCGTGGTGGGAAGATGATCACCAAATACTCACCGACTTGGCGACAAGGCATGTGTGGAAAATGTGAGCGAGAAAAGGAGATAAGGAGCGAGCAAGTTGGAGCCATTCCAACAGCTGTTGCCAATCTGCAATACGAAGATGATCGACAGTTACATATTGCGGATCAGTGAAAAAGAAAGGATAAGTCCAATGGTGGGGCCCGATAAAGAATTCTATGGAGGGCTACCATCGGCTATCGTAAAAATCGGTTATACCCTACCCTGGTGCTTGATGAGTTTTCATAAGGCTGAAAAGAAGCTATCAGATATCGACGAAAGTGTTTTGCACCTACACCAATAACCAGATAGGAAAGCATAATGTTTGGGAGCACTCCATCGGATATCGACGGGAGTGTTTTGACGCTACACTGATAACCCGATAAGAAGGTGCACGAGTTGTAAATTGTTTGTAGACGAGTGGTTCAAAAGTGGGCTGAGTAATCGGTAGCGTCTAGGTGGAATCAACAACAAAGAAAAGAGAAGTCATCAAGTAGTTTGGGGTACGATTTAAGCAGTTTGCATGAGTTTTTCTCATGATTTTGAGCCTATTTTGGTGGCTTTTTATTTCCACTCGAGGATCAATTTTTAGAAAAGATATTTTTAGTGGGAGTTCATCTTCAATCTTTCTCGAGTCATTCTTTCCTCTACCTTTTAGAAGATTTTTGTATAAAGTGAAAAAAAATTATCTTTCTTCACTAGTTCTTGATCATTCTCTTGCTAGTTTTAGCAGAGAATACATTCTTGTAGCTCATGTGCAATTTTATGATAGAATACTGAATAAAATTATCAGCTTATGCCTTATATCTTTGGAGTTCATTTTCTTATTCATGATTTGAGAGCTAGTTTATTGTGTTATTGTCTAGATAACCTTTAAATTTTATGTCTCATTTGTAAGTCACAGGTTGTGCATTGTGATAAATTGGTTCATTTGGTTGACTGTGAAAGTTTTCTTTCCTTTCAATTTCTTGAAGTTTAAATCCTCTACATGAAATATTTATGTGCTATGAACCAGAAGTCTATTTGTGCACATTGGTGTTTTTAGGAGTGTATTTCTATCATTTTGAGATATCATATTGATGCTTTACCTTAGTTTAGCATTCGCAAGGTCATTCTATTTTCAATTTTAGTTTTCCTATCCCTTTTCTTGGCAAAGAATTTAGATTTATTCATAGAGAACCAATCCTTCATCTAGAGGTTAATTCTCACTATAGGCAACCCACGGGCCTGAGAATTATCCCATGTGTCACCAACTTGCTTGAGCTTTCAGCTTGTGCATTAGGGTGCAATTTGAGTGACAACAGTTTTTTGGCACGCTCGGTGGGACACGTTTGAGCCATCTCAGTTCAAAAAATATTCACTCTTGCTACTTTTGGTGAGGAGTGGAAATTCCATATTGAGCTACCACCATCACAGAGAAGGTCAAGGACAATGAAAAAGATAGAGAAAGCAACAAATTCAGTAGTTGAGTTTCCAGAAAGTTCATCAGTTGAAGTTTTTTAGGAAACTCCAGATTCTAATCTCCTGTCTAATTCTTCTCCTCTACCTAATTCTCAGCCTTATTTTGCCACCTACATAAATCCTCTTTTTGCAACTACTCCAATTCAACCATCTATTACCCAGATAGCACAAGTAAATCCACCTATTATCCTAATAGCTCTGCCAAGAGCTCAGCCTTTTGTGCCTTTCAATCAAGGAAGCCCTTTGAATCTTACTTATTATGATGATATTCCTATAGCAGCATTGAAAAGTTTACCTTTGTTTATAGGAGAAGATCAGACCACTCCCATCGAACATATAAGGGATGTAGCTTCATTGTGTGGTGTACATCATATCACACAAGAGAATGTTGCAATCAGACTCTTGGCTACCTCATTTAAAGGGAAAGTACTTTAGTGGTTCATAGGACTACCTGTAAACTCAATTGATACCTGGGATCAGCTGGGTGATAGATTAAATTCATAGTTTGAGGACAAATCTGACCATTTGTCACTATTAGAATAGCTGAGTACCATATAGAGATCCCCTCAAGGGCAAATGACTAACTTCAATTTTCATTTCCAGAAGACTTGGAGTAGAATCCTTGTCACAGTAAGGCCTACTCCTGCACATGCATTTCTATCTTATCTTGGGGCCCTTAATAGTGACATTTCGGTCATGATTCAGTCTATGGTTACAAGTACTCTACCAAATGCATTTGATGTTTCTATTAGAGCAAAAAACTGCCTAATTCAGGCTGGTAAAATAGCCCCTAGGCCCCCAATGCCCATATTTCAAGAAATACAGCTTATTGTACCTCTTTTCAAGCCTCCTCTAGTTGATGTCCCACCTTTACCAGCACTGAATTATCAGGTTGCGGCCCAAGAAAATACTATCACACTCCCATATCAAGAATATCAGGAGTTTAAAAATGAAATGAAAACTATGTTCCAAGGCTTTAGTAACAAAATGACCAATATTGAGGAGAAAGTTTCCCAGAACACCAAGCCTTATCAAGCCCCTTATCAGAACAACCAACAAAATAGGGTTCCTTATCAAGTTGACCCTCAGGGTCAAAGAAGAAATTATAACCAAAGATCCAATATAGCTTACAATCCCAACACTACCAGCACATCCAGAGATATCATCCTAGCTCAAAACAACATGGCATCGAATTATGATTGGTGTTATCCTAGTAACCATCCTCATAATCAGACCACTTGTTTGAATGGTATTCTACATCAAGCACTAGTGGTTCAAAATAATGTTATTGTCTTAGAAGATAGTACTCATGGAACTCATGATCAACAAGTTTCTCATTTTGAACAAGGCCCGAATGTAACCTTGGTCAATTGGCAAGGTGAAGAATTTTGTGGAGTAAATCAAGCACGAGATTAGAATCAGACCTTCACTTCTAATGCAGCCAATAAACAGTCCAAAATGAAAGCCATTGATATAGGACAACAAGCTGATAAAGGCATCAATCAAGCTTCTACAAGCCAACAAGCACCACCTCGACCTCAACCCACTCCGAATACACAAATCCTACCAAAAGGGCAACCAGTGGTCAACAAGGATCAACCAAGAGGTCAATTACATACTGCACAAGTTCAAGAGGATGTTGATGTTAAAAGAGGAAAATAGAAGGTTAGTATAAGTTCATTTAATATTTTGGATCAATTGAAAAAGATGCATGTCAGTGTCTCAATGTGGGATTCCCTAGCTCTTCCAGGGCAAAAGTATTTGCTTAAAAATGCCTTGTCTAACATCTCTTTGTCACAAGAGCTTCCTAATGAGCAACATAAAGTAGTCTTATCCAATTCCCCTCAAGAAAATAAGGGCCAACAAAAAAATCAGAAGGTTAAACCCCCTCCTTTTTATCTGACTTTAATCATAGGTCAGCACCTAGTGCATAATTGTATGATTGATTTGGGTGCAAGTAGTTTTGTCATGCCAAAAAAGATAGTTGATAAGTTGGGTTTGACATATGAGCCTCTTTTAAAAGCGGTAGTCCAACTAGATGGAACAGCAGTAAACACAGTAGGTGTGATTAAAAATTTGGATCTCATATTGCATGCATGCTCAAACTTCTCAATCCCACAAGATGTCTACATCATAGATCTTCCACCTTACTTCGCTTTATTCTTGTCAAGAGATTTCACAGCCAATTTGACTAGGTATTTGTCTTCGGATTGGTCACACATGTTTTTCAAAACAAGATATGGTACCAAAGTGACCATAAAATCATAATTGTTAGCTAATGATCATATAGAACCATACATCACAAGTGTTGTTAATGCAAATTGTCTATACAAGAATCTAATGAACAACCTGATACCCCATATCCAAAAACCACAATAGAAGGGATACCTGATGTAGTATTAGATGAATGGGAAGTAGAGGATTATGAAGAAGATCCATTCAAGCATATGGAAGAATTAGAGCTAGGTGTCTACATGATCCATGAAGAAGGCGTCGTTGTCCCTAATCTTGAAAAGGGTGACAATCAATTGTCTAATCAATAGGGTGAACAACAGAACAATGAATTGTAGCAACTCTATTTTGATGGCTTGAGAAGCAAGGTTGGTTCTAGAGGTGGTGTTATGTTAATCTCTCCTAAAGATAAGAAATACTTTTCAGCCTTTAGATTTTCTTTTAGCTGTACTAATAATACAGTTCAATATGAGTCACTTGCACATGGATTAGAATGGGGTAGAAAAAGAAATGTAAAGTGTTTGCAAGTATTTGGGGATAGTGAGATAGTGGTAAATGAAATAAGAGGTGTCAATGTGACTAAAAATGATGTCCTTAAAATGTATAAGCATAGGATATGGGACTTAATTGAAGAATTTGATGCTTTCAATCTGTTGTTTGTGCCTAGAAATCAAAATAAGGAAGCAGATAAGTTGGCTACCTTGGGTGCTCAATTTGACATACCAGATGAGGTAAGAAAGATTGAAAGACAACAATATCTCAAAGTGGTTGTTAGGCCTTCAATTCTAGCTAATAGTGTCAATTGGCAAGTCTTTGATTTAGATGAACAAATTATTAATTTTCTTATTGAAGAGGCTGAATTTACAACTGGTAATCAGCATAAATTTGTAAAGTAATATGAAAATCAGCTTCTTCTATTGAAAAGTAATAAGCTACCAAAGGGATTGGTAACCCTTGAGTCAATCTTTAACACTGATGATCAGGTTAGAAAGGAAAAAGGTAGCATGTTGGTTAAAGAGGAGCACTACGAACCTATTGAGATCTTCAGAGATAAGTTACTAAAGCTTGGAAAGGTATGTACAGCTAAAGAGAAATAGACCTTTGTTTTTCTTTGTCAAGAGTTCAATGATGTGTTTGCATGGCAGTATGAAGATTTGAAGGGATTCAACCCCGCATTAGCCCAACACACCATAGAGTTGGAAGCTGATGCAAATCCTATGAGACAAAAGAAAAGGCCCCTTAATCAAAAACTCGAGCATCTCATGAAGACATAACTAAACAAGTTGATCCATGGTAATATCATCTTTCCCATAAAGCATACATCTTGGGTTTTAAATTTGGTTCCCGTAAGAAAGAAGAATGGTGAGCTTAGACTTTGTGTAGATTTTAGAGATCTTAACAGAGCCTCTCTAAAAAGATCATCACCCGTTTCCCTCAATGGAGCAGATCTTACAAGTAGTTTCAAGTTCAAATAGATTTTCACTACTTGATGGTTATTCTGGTTATAATCAGATTCTGGTAAAAGAAGATGGCCAATTTAAAACTGCCTTTACTACAAAATGGGGAACAATGGCATATTGGAAAATGACTTTTGGTTTGTCTAATGCAGGAGCAACCTTTCAGAGGGCAATGGATATGGCCTTCCAAGGTCTTATAAATAAATTTGTTTTGGTTTATCTTGATGACATAACTGTAGACACCTAAAATTGTCATGGCTAATTAAATAAATATTTTATTTATTTAATTACTTAAGCCTAATTCTTCTATTAATTAAATAAATCTTTATTTTTTAATTAATTCATTTATCCTCTTCTAGCCTTATTTCTCATTTAAATAAATTCATTTATTTATTTAAATTATCCTTTTCCTAAATTAAATAAATATCTTATTTATTTAATTGATCCCGCTTCCTCTATTAATTAAATAAATCTTTATTTATTTAATTAATTCATTATCCTTTTCTACCCATGACACATGTCATTCATCTCTTAATTCCTACACTACCTACCCTCTCATTATTTTATTATTTCTTTTACCTACCCTCTAATCATAGCCGACCATTTATCTTTTACACCTCTCAATCTTATCCCTCCATTTCTTATAGTGTCTTCTATATAAGGAGATGCTTCCTTCATTATCAAACCCTAACTGACTAACTCAATTTGCGCACTCGACTACACTACGCCTTTTACATGCGATCCTACTTGCAACCACATTTCCGTTCTTTGTTGAGCTCTTGTGCACATATAAAATCTGAGAGCAAATATATCAAGCAAGATCAATGGAGATAGGAAGAATGGAGATCCAAACCCTATTGGACATGTGATGGTATAATCTTTGTGACTTCATTTGATTTGCATTGTCTTAGGTAATCTTTATATGTTATGGTGGATCTTTGTTGTTGTTAGGCTAGGGTTTTGTGGTTGAATCTATTTAGTCTTTCATCATTGTTGTATCCATTTTCACCGTAAACATTTTGGCATGCCTGGTGGGACTCTTGTCCCTTTTGCATTTAACATCTTTTGTTGAAAATTTTGTTTTGAAGTTGTGGATTTGACATTTCCGACAACATTTTGATATTTCGCATCTGTGCACTTTCAGATCGTGTTTTTGATTTTATGTCGCGTCTGTGAAATCCAGAACTGTCTTTGTGTCTTCGAAAATATTTTAATTTTTTTGCAGATTGTGGGAAACGTGTTTGTATTCCATAATTGCGTCTGTGAAGTCTTCAGGCACATCTATGTTAGGAAAATGCATCTAAGTTCAGGAGCCATGTCTGTGTTTGATAGAGGCATGTTTGTGTGTTCTAGCAGTGTCTGTGTCTATGACAATTGCATTTGTGTTCGATTGTTGCATTTTTTATTTCATTGATTCAGTTTTTTGTCATTCAGATTTCAGATCTGTTTATTTCAAGCTAACATTTTCAGATCTAGCTAACAAAAGTGGTGTAGCTTATCTTGGAAGCAAAATCATTTTGTTGAAGGTCCCTATTTCACAAAGTCTTTTGGATCTAAAATTTACCTAACTTGTGTGCTTGCAGGAAGGGGTGATTATTTCAAACAATCCAAACTACTAATAGATCTTTGTTGCAGGACCTTGGCAAGGGTTTTTGATCTTTATTGTTTGCCTTGTTTTCATAGATTAGCAAACACTTCAATTGGTGAACTAAAATTGAATCATTGTCTTTTGTGTCTTGAGCAATAGGCTATTTTTGTTTAATCTTTAGAGGGCTTGTCTCCCCATGTGGTCATTAGGACTACTAGTGAGAAGAGAATGACCCAAGTGGTAGCAAAAGAAAAGCCATCTTCTTCCAAACCACTATAAATAACTGTATCCATGGTGAAAACTATGGATAACATGTGTTGATTAGTTCATATTGACACTATGTCTCCCCATAAACCCGTTTGATCAAATTTATTTGTTCAGTTGTAGGGTGTAACCCCTACCGGCTGGAAGCCTTCTATATTTACAGAGTTGAAAGTGCCGCATGTATGGCCACACGAGCGGATACCCTTACTAGCACCTTTTTGTTTTAGAAGCCAAAATCCTTCTAGTTGTTGGGGTAGGAGGTCAAACCTCTGGTAGCAGCCCACACACATACGATTCTTAGTAGAGATACAAAGTTCACCATGAGGAGTTTTTGTGGGGACTGATGCTTGGCTGCCCCAAGAAGTGAGTGCCGAGGGTGGAGCTAGTGGGGTCAAGCATCTAAGTATCCGCTCTGAATAGCATAGCCTCGGGGGAAACTCCATGTGGGATCAACAAGTATTGTCTTGGCCAGCCATAAGAATTGTGCTTGACTTATTTTGAACAATCAAACATTCAAGACCAAACATCAAAACATTGTGTCTTTTGTGTCTTCAAGTGTATGCAAAACAATTTTACATCAAACAACACACTTGTCTTTGAGTCATTTTGGAGTCTAAACACTTGCAAACATTGAGTCCTCATCAACACTATGTCCTCTTGTCACGAAAAATAGTCAAACATTCAGATTTGGGCACAACAAACAACTTCACAGATTGGAAAAATTGCACAAAGTTTGCGAAAACGCATCTGTGTCTGACAGAATAGTGTTTGTGTCATCTAAACACGTCTGTGAAGGACAGAAACGCGTCTGTGTCTTTTGAGCAACATTGCATTTACAACATCTCAGAAACATGTCTATGTCTAATAGAACCACATCTGTATCATTTAAATGCATCTGTGTCTAACAGAATAGCGTCTGTGTCCTTTAAGCACATCTGTGAAGTATACAGGCACGTCTATGTTCAGGATTGAAGACTTTCATAATTCAGCAAACAAGAACAGTCCATTTCAGACTTATTGAGCTTCCTAGGTTATCTCTCTGGGGTTTTCATCTAGCATTCAACCTGTCTTTGGGTCTCACAAAGTCCATCATTGCTTTACACCTTACATTACATTCACATTTGTCTAAACTTTAGTCAAAAGGTCACTTGCTTGTCCTTATCTTACTTTGTCAGCTCATTACATACAACAACATTTTGCTAAGTGGTCCCTCATCAAGGTCTATCATATTTGGGTCTCATTTGGTCTTACTTAGAGTCAAGCTCAACTTACCTCATCAAGAGAAACTATCATCTCTTTGGAAGCCACACCTACTCTACTACATACATACTTGGTCTTACACTTTGGACATTGCAAGTACACTTCATATTCATTTACATTCCATCCAACTCTTGGTCTTCCATACTCTTTCCATTTTCATCTAGTCTCACACATCTTGGTCAATACCTAGTTCATTGTTGAAACTCATTCCCAAAAATCTAGGAGAGAAACTAAAGAGGCTCAAGAGTCTACAAACATGAGTTCCTATGAGTATGACAATGATATCTTTTTCAATTCTGATCATACTACACTACCTGACATGGATGTTTATAGAAACGTTCCAAATGTTGAGAGCATGGACACTAAAAATAACAATGATACACACAATGACAATATGGACAACTTCTCCATACATTTAGTAGAAGTGGAAGACACCATTATGAATCCCCATTTCAATCGATTGGTTGAGGAAATAATGAGGAGAGATAGACAATACTTTCTACAAGTGATGGCACAAAGTGGAGCCAAGATCCCTCATGATTTTGACATGTCTCAAATAATGGAAAATCGACCTTTGCAGCAAACTCACTCCAACATGGATCAAAGGAGGCCTAATAGTGGAGGCAATAGAGGACCACATATGGTGCCTAAATCACCATCATCTTTGTTTCAAAAACCAGAGGTCCGATACACACATGGTCAAGCATATGATACTCACCTTCGCAGACCATTATGGAAGTCTTATGCAGAAAAATATGCTCAATCACATACCAATGCTAAGGATCAACCACCAAAGCAATTGGATATTCAAAGGCATGCTCAAAATTTTGACACAAGGAAACCCCGCGTCAAATTTGGGGGCAACACACTAGAACAAATTCATGACATTCCTATAGAGTATGGTATACATGGACAATGCAGATATGTCGTTCCTCAACATGACTCTATACCAAGTGGTCCATATACACAGCATCATTATAGACCTCCTCCATATGAACATGTGTATGATCAATATCATCCATATATGCAACATGCTCCTCCTCCAATTGGTGCCTCAAGCATGGGGTATGGTCCAAGAAGTCGGTCTCCACTGAAGAACAATTTGGAGCAACAAATCAGGGACTTACAAAAGAAAATGGAGGTCATAAATACACCAAAGCCAACTTACATAATGAGAGACATATGTCCTTATCCATTTGACAAAATCATTCCAATGCCTCCATTTCCTACACACTTTGTGACACCTAAGTTTGATAAGTATGGAGGCAAAGGGGATCCTAAGGCACACATAAGACAGTTTTTCATAGCTTGCATTGAGGTAGCAGGAGAAGAGACATATTTGATGAGATTATTCCCACAAAGCTTATGTGATCAAGCTATGGAATGGTTCTCCCAACTCCCACCTGGAATTAAGTCTTGGGATGATCTAGCAGAGGCATTTATCCAACATTTCTCATAAAACATAGAGATAGACATATCAGTCACTACTTTGTGCAACACCAAGCAAAAGGATGGAGAATCTTTTTCATCATTTTTACAAAGATGGAGGAACCTAGCCAGCAGATGCTCTTGTGAAATTCCACAAAAACAAATGGTAGAAATGTTCACCCAAAATGTTAACAAAGACATTGGTTATGACCTAAGAAAAGCCTGTTTGCCCACCTTCAAGGACGTCTTTGAAAAAGGATTAGCAACAGAAAAGGTCCTAATTGAACAAGGATTCATTAAGATATTCAAGGAAAACAAAGATGACTTTAAAGGAAAAGATAAGCCAAGATTTTGGAACAAAAACAAGAACACAGTCAATGATGGTGTTGTGGATGCCAATACAGTGTGACCCAAAATCATTTTTTTGGGATCAAGCTCTATAAACAATCAAGTGAATACTCAAACAACTTCAAAGTTACGAAGGAAGTACACCCCATTGGGAGAACCACTTGAATCAGTTTTCAAAAAGCTAGTGGCAAACAAAGTAATCACTATTCCAGATTTTCCTCCATATGAACCAAAGGTTAAACCAAATTGGTGGAATGATGATGAATATTGTGAATTTCATAAAAGCAAAGGACATAAAATAGGAAACTGTCATCAACTAAAGAACATCATACAAGATCTTATTGATAGAGGTGACATTGAGATCGAGGGACACTCATCCAATCAAGAACATGAGATGTTTAAGGAACCATTCCCAAAGCATGACAAGGGAAAAGTTGCAACCACAGATGAACAAACCAAGTATACAAGAGCATCTTATAACTATGATTCAACTATCAATCATATCTCAATGGACAATTATGTCTCTACCATTATTATCAAGGATAAAACACCTGAGAATTCTACCCAAAGACCCAAGATTGTCCTAAAAGGCATTGGATCTTCTTCCAAACCTACCTCTGAATGTCATGTTACAACTCGTCGAGGTAAATTCACTTTGCAAGGTGATCTAGCTAAAAATACTACTTCCTCATCAACCAAGCCTGAGTATGACCTTGTAGAACAGTTAGGGAAGACACTCGCACTTATCTCAATCCTTGAGCTCTTACGCATATCCCCTGCACATAAAGCCATTCTTGACAAAACCTTGAGAGACACTGTTGTCCCTACTGATCTGAACGTGGACCAGTTTCAAGCCATGGTGGGATACCTTTCCATTCCACACTCCCTTACATTCACAGAAGCCGATGATGCCTCCATAAGTCAGCCACATAATGCACTATTACACATTGAAGCCTTCCTACACAAACATCGAATAAAATGAGTCCTGATAGATGGAGGAGCAGGTCTGAACATTTGTACATTGAGCACTATTAGACAATTGGGATATTCTGATAAAGCTGTGAATTCTACAAACAAAATTACCATCAAGGCATATGATGATGAAGAGCGTTCATCTAAAGGCACAGTCACCTTACCTCTCAGAGTTGGGCTAGTTACAAAGGATGTGGTTTGTCAAGTCCTAGACCTAGATCTCACATACAATATATTACTAGGAACTCCTTGGATTCATGAAATGAGGGCAATCCCATCTACATATCACCAATGCATCAAGTTTCCTCACAATGGAGTTGAAATAATAATTAATGGAGATCCTAATCCATTCATATACTGCAATAACTTGAGACTGAAAACTAAAATGATCATCCCAAGTAATAGGGAAATTGTTCCTTCTTCTGCATACATTGATCCTGAGTCATTAAAACCTTCGACATCAAAACAAGGTGAGCTTAAAGGGAAATTCCAGGACAAGGGCATGGGTGAATACACTTTGAATCAAACCATGTACTTATGACAAGTCATGAGTTCACCAAAAGAATATGGAAGACCACATCCTAATAAGCAGGTATCTATCATTATACTCAAATGGGACCCTACTATCTTTCAAAGATGGGGTGAACTGGAAGAGGAAGACTTATACAAAATGCTTTATAAAGAACTTGAAAATGATACACAAGATCACATCAGCATACCATGTGAGAAGTATGGCAAAGGATTCAAGATTCTACAAAAATTTGGGTATGATGGCAAAAGCCCTCTTGGGTTAAGAAAGGAAGGCATCATTGAACCTTTACAACCTGAATTGACATTCAAAAAGGAACACTCGAAGGGACTTGGTTTCACGACTTCCAAGGTCCACACTTAAAGAACAAAAGAAGCATTACAAATCAAAGCTACCAAAATGCAACAAGAGAATCGCTATTCCACAGACTCCAACAAATGGGAATGGGGTTCAGACAAATCTGCCAGTGACTACGAGCTCACCGAGACATTCAGAGAGCCAGATGAACCCACAGAAGAAGAGGAATTTTATGAAAAATTCAAAGTTGGTCAAGAAACAACCCTGGAGGATCCCATATAGTCCTTGCCTCTAGGTCCTAGGTTGAAATCACATAGAATGAGAACACCTGTCCCAAAATGCGCTACTAGTGATGATAATTTGGATTCGTTCATGATCGAGACTGATGAGGAGAGAGCCAACAATGACCTTGATAATTACCTCAACATACCTGAATATAACTGCATCTTCACTCTTAGCCCTGCTAACTTCGAAGACATCAAAGGCCTTCCCCTTTTTCACCACCAACTTATTGACTGGGACCATGAAGGACCTACACAGTTTGACACATTCCAAAATGATGAAGCTTTTATTGACTATCTTGGCATACGAGATGATCTTCCCCCTGGGGACCATAAAGCGGGATACACTATAGAACTCAATAGCATGGCATATTTTGGTGAGGGTGTCGGGCCTTCTAGTCACAAAAATATAAAAATAAAAACAAACCAAGGGTCTTATGGCGAAAACCACATTGTGGCACTGTCTGACCCCAAAAAAGTAAAAAGAAAGGACGTATATAAGGGCGAAAACCTCTCTGAGGCACCCGAAGATGGAAGGCTCGACATTCTCCCAGTATCATATGAGGAAAAGTCATCCATGTTGGTAGAAGAGACTCTCAAAAAAAACATTGGCACAGAAGAAGTTCCACACAACATATTCCTGGCGCAATCTTTGACAGAGTCAGAAAGGTCAAAATTCATAAGTTTCTTCACAGAATGACAAATCAACTTTGCATGGTCATACGTTGATATGCCTAGATTGGATCTGGATTTGGTAATGCATCATTTGACAGTTAAACCAGGGGCAAAACCAGTGAAACAAAAATTAAGAAAAATGCATCCACAAGTCGCATTATTAGTCAAAGCAGAGCTTGAGAAATTATTGGATGTCGGATTCATACACCCAATTGATTATCTTGAATGGATCTCCAACTTAGTGCCTATCAGTAAACCAGATCGTAGTATCATAATATGTATAGATTTCAGAGACATCAACAAAGCTTGTCTTAAGGATGATTTTCCATTACCAAATAGTGACTTGATTGTCGATCTCATAGCAGGCCATGCAATGTTATCTTTGATGGATGGATTCTCTAGTTACAATCAAATAAAAATCGCATTCGAGGACCAACACAAAATAGCATTCACTTGTCCTTGGGGAACTTTCTGCTGGAATGTTATGCCCTTTGGGCTAAAAAATGTAGGTGCTACATATCAAAGAGCCATGACTACTATCTTTCATGATCTCATGCACGTAACTATGGAAGATTATGTTGACGACCTCTTGGGTAAATCAATAGACAGAGATACACATTTGAACATACTTCCAGTCATCTTTGATCGGTTGGAAAAGTATAAAGTAAGATTAAACCCCAAGAAATGTGTCTTTGGAGTAACCTCCGGGAAGTTCTTGGGATTCATTGTATCAAAAAGAGGAATCGAAGCTGATCCAGCAAAAGTCAAGGCCATCCTAGAGATGCAACCACCAAGAAATATCAGTCAACTTCGATCTTTGCAAGGGAGACTCCAGTCCATACGAAGATTCATAGCACAAATTGCAAATAAGTGTAATCCTTTTCAGCACTTGCTACATAAAAACATCAAATTCAAATGGGATGATAATTGTCAACAGGCTTTCCAGATACTCAAAGATTATCTTCTCAATCCACCAATTTTGATGCCACCAGTTTCGGACCAACCTTTATTACTATACATATCAGCTACTTCAATAGCACTGGGAGCACTCTTAGCACAACAAGTTGCTGAGGGCAAAGAAAAGGTAGTATACTATATCAGTCGCACATTGGTGGGATATGAGCTAAACTACACACCAATTGAGCATGCATGTCTCGCTGTGGTCTTTTCTTTGCAAAAATTATGACATTACATGCTAACTCATAAGACTAAGTTGGTTGCAAGGATTGATCCATTGAAATACCTTCTCAATAAAGCAACACTTACTGGGTGACTAGCCAAATGGGTGATGATCCTGAGTGAATTCGACATCGAGTATGTGGACAAAAAAGCAATAAAAGGACAAGCTATCATAGATCAGTTAGTAGATGCTCCCACGATAGATGATGTTCCTCTAATTTTAGAATTTCCAGATGAACCCATTTTAACAATGTCACATGCAAAGCCTTGGCAACTATACTTTGACGGCTCATACACACAACATGGGGCAGGAGCTGGCATCCTCTTCATAACTCCTCAAGGGGATTCTATACCAAAACCATATCGATTATCATTTCCCTGCACTAATAACATAGCGGAATATGAGGCATTAACAACTAGATTACGGATTGCAATTTAGTGGAAGATCCAAGAACTTCGTGTTTTTGGGGACTCTCAACTTGTAATTCGTCAAGCCACTAATGACTACCAAACAAAGGATGATAAATTAATGCCTTACAAAAGAATGGTGGATGACCTGAAACAACATTTCATGAAGATAGACTTTGAGCAGATACCTAGAGAGCATAATCGAGCCGCGGATGTCATGGCTACAATTGCTTCACTAATTGATCTACCACCGAATGAGACCCGCTATGAGTTCTTGGTGGATAACCTTTTGGTTCCCTCATATGAAATCATTTCTACTGAGATGATATGTGTTGTTGGTCTTGAGTCCCAATTATACAGTTCCATTTTCGCATACCTTCATGACAATATCCTCCCTCCTGACCTATCCAATAACCAACGTCGCACTTTCATTCACCAGTCTTCTCGATATGTCATTTTAGCCGATATCTTATACCATCGAGGTCTAGATGGCACTCTTCTTAGATGTTTAGAAAGCGACAAAGCTTAGATTGTGTTATGTGAAGTACATGAAGGGATATGTGGTCCACATTCTAGTGATCCTACTTTAGCCAAGAAACTCATCAGGATTAGATATTACTAGCCCAATATGGAAAAAGATTCATATTAGTTTGTCAAGAAATGTAAGCAGTGTCAACTTCATGGAGACCTCATCCACATGCCAGCGCAAGAACTTCAACCAATTGTGACTCCTTGGCCCTTTTGTTAGTGGGGTCTCGATCTCATAGGCAAGATTCACCCTCCATCTTCCAATGGTCATAAATTCATCATCACTGCCACAGAGTATTTCACAAAATGGATCAAAGTCGTGCCTCTTACACAAGTCACTAGAAAACAAATTGCTACATTCATTCTCAACTATATCATTTGTCGATACGGTATACCTATTTCCATCATCACTGATAACGGGCGTCCCTTCAAAAATCAAGATGTTCGTGAACTCTGTGACCGCTTCCATATTACCCATCATTTCTCCACACCTTATTACCCCCAAGGTAATGGTCAAGCTGAGGCGTCTAATAAAACAATCCTTAAAATCTTGAAAAAGACAGTCGACGACGCTGGCCGTAATTGGCATATCCAACTTAACCCTGCACTTTGGGCTTACCGCACAAGCGTCTGCACACCTACAAGAGCTACACCCTGTTCACTTGTCTATGGCATTGAAGCTATCTTTCCTATTGAGGTTGAGTTACCCTCTTTACGAGTCTCTTTGTAAAATATCATCAATGATGAAGACTACAGGGTCTCTCGCTTACAAGAACTGGAACTATTGGATGAACAAAGACAAACTGCTTTTAATCATCTCAAGGCTTATCAACAATGAATGAGTCGCAGCTACAATCATAAAGTCAAGCCTCACACATTTGAGGTAGGTGACTTAGTTCTCAGAGAAAATCCAAAAAATCAGCAAGACAGAGAGAAGAAGTACAAATTTGAACCAAACTGGCTTGGTCCTTACATCATTACAGCAGCATATGGATCTGGTGCATATCAACTCTCAACCACAGAGGGTGAATCCTTGGAGGATCCTATCAATAGCATGCACCTTCGCAAGTTTTACACATAGCTCTCTAGAGTATCCCAATTTTAAAAATTCAAAAATACAAAAAAAAAATCAAAAAATTAAAGAAAAACATTTCGTCCAATGGTGAAAACCACTCCGGTGGCACCCTGGGCAAGTACCATGGTGAAAGTCGGGTCACCGATGCCATGTGTAGAGACATTGTTCCTCCCTCCTTCAGGATTCTATTTACATCCTTTCACTTTGCACACACTCACAACCTCTTCATCCATAATAAACTTTACACATTCCCATCATGGCTTGTTATTGATCTACCTAAGATTGGTTAGCCACCCATAATAAAAAACATTATTTTTCACCCCTTTCCATCCATAATAAATCAGCTCCTATATGTGGCTAACCCAAATCCTATGTCTAGTGATGGGTGTGGAACGCATCACATGTGTCGAGGAGTATAGTTTCTTCCAGTTTATTCAATCTATCCGTGCACAATCCACAATTAAGAAGCACTTGCATCGCCGATCCACAATAAAGTTTCGTCTGCTCCACAATAAAGTATCAGTTGCATGGATTCAGTCAGTTTTAGATGAGACACATTAGAAACAATGGACTTCAACAAATCAAATCTTTCAACAAACTCAGACAACATTATGGTTCAATGTTATCTATCCTTTTTGTGAAAGTAAACATTGTGACCACAATCAAATAGACTTATACAAGTGGCAAGAGACACTAAAACTTGAGGACTATAGTGAATGTTGGTGTCGAGTCTTGGTTTTCTTTTGATTTTGATTTTCTGGTGACATGTCTTTTAGCTTTTCCAGGATGTCTTTGACTAGAGATTTTTATCTCCAAGATTTCTTTGACTAGAAAGGCGAGGATGGGGTATCATCACCTATTTTTCTTTTGTTGTCTATGGATTGTCTTTTAGTAATGCTATGACTTGTCCAAGGATATGAGGACACTAAGAGTCTAGTATGAATTGGGGCATTCCTTGTTTGTGGTTGTCTTATCTCCATGCAAATGGTTACAATGACTTTCTGGGTCGAACATATGCCTTGATTGTCATAACCTACTTGCCATAATAAGCTCAATGATGATAACGCACAAGAAGCTCTTTCACTTTCATATCTTCTATCTTCCATCCCCCTTTCTTGATTGACCTCCATCATCCTTCTTGAGTCTATGTAGCCTTCTATCACATGACTGAGTATAATGACACACCAAAAACATTTGCATTTCATGTAGTTGCACCTGCATTACCACATATCACAATTGCATCACATCCTGCACACAACACATGTTAGCACATTTTACATTCTCATCATGAAAATAGTCATTTACATTATCATATTCATATGCATTTCATACATTCACATTTGCATCATACATAACATATTAAAAACATAAAAGAACAAAAATATTGTATTTCATCATGTACATATTTGCATCCATAACATAAACATCACATAGAAACATACATCATAAAACATCTCATCACATAGGTACACATGCATATAGCTGCCGTAAAGATGAATTATCTCATATCTATAATCAAAAGTGTCATGATACAATGATGTCAAAATCATATGGCTACAATCACCCGAAGGTGTCTACATCATAATACAAAATGGTACAAAACTGATACATAGGGAGCCCTCTATGGCTATGATGAACTCCCTCCCTTGGAGCCGCCTGGCCTCGATGGAGTCTGAGCCCTAGAAGGACCCACCCTAGGATCATCTCTCCTGCCCCCTCTATCTGGTGGTGGTGGAGGACCCATAACCCCACCACTAGATGCCTGTCTCCTCTGACTCCCTCCTGTGGCCGTCGCTGTCCGTGATGGTCTACGGAAGCTCCTCGCCCACTGCTTTGGTGGCATTGCCCCATAGTATAGGTCTCTCCAATAACCTATCTCCTCTCCTACCCACAGAACATAGGCGTATCTAGCCCCTGTGTCCTCTGTCACCTGTCTCCCTACCCGCAATGCTGTCTCAGCCTCAATATAACGCTGGATGGCCTGATCCCGCTCTCGCTCTGTATCCCTTAGCTATCTCCTGAGCCTAGTTGTCTCCCTCTCTAGGTCCTAGATCTCATCTGCCTGTCCCTGGCAGATCTCCCTCAGCTCAAATAGCTCATCCTCCTCCTCCTCAGCCCCCTGTGGCTCCCCCTATACTGGTACTTGTACCTCTACCTGTACCTACCTCTTCCTCTGTCCCTACACCTGTCTAGGACCCTGTGCTGCTGGCACCTGTAGTGGCAATCCACCACGAGCCCTCACCACTCGAGCCTATCTCTCCTCCCCACCCTCTCTCTGTGGAGCCACCCTCCTCTCTCCAACTACACCCCACCTCCTTCATTCGCCTCTCCCCCCACCATCTCCATCATCATCCCCATCCCCACCACCATCTCCATCTATCGGCTCCCCTGGGTCTGTCAGTCATGGAAAGGGATGCTCAGCCCAATATGCAGTGTACTCTGCATCCATACCTACATCCTCAATCTCCGACCACATATCCCATGGCATAGGCACCATCTCTACCAGCTGCATCACGGCCTGATCATATGATAAAAGCAACCCAAAGTGTGCCTGATCCCTGACTGTCCGAGCATACATCCTGAAACCCCGTGGCATCCGCTGAATATGGTCAAACTGCCTGCATACCCTGTCAACCAGCTATCTTTCCAATACATAGGGCATCCACCCAATTAGATATCTACTCTGAAAGGTATAGGGTAGATCCACTACATCATCCTCCCACTGCTCGCACTCATGGTATGACCTCCATATCACAGTGTCGATCTCATCCAGAACTCGACACCAATGCTCCAACCTGCTAATCTATGGCTGTGATGTAATCATATCGTACAAATGAACAAAGCTGCGTCCATGACCCCTGCCCCTGAAGTGTATCGGTCAGGTAACCAGCAAATGCTCATATGCCCAAACCTGTAGCAATGTAACTCCACAGCCCAATCCTACGGATCCATGATAAACAAACTGATGCAGCTCATAGTATAAGTGTGCCAGCATGCACGGTCCCCAGACATATCGGGTATGCTATGTAACTAGTGTCTCCAAGGTGTTCCCCCAGCCTATAGCCAACCCTCGTGTCGCCTTGTCTGGACACAGGAACCCACTGATCACTCCTAATAGTGTTGGTAGTGCTAGTCCTGTTGCTATCATCGTATCCCATGCCACGTGCCCAGCCCTCATCTCCAGTCCCAGATCCTAGAACACTCGTCTCAGGGCCTCCCTATCTCCATCTTGATCATAGGGTATCAGTTCTCCATCTATCGGTATCCTTAGAATCCTATACACATCCTCCAAGGTGACTATCATCTCACCCATCAGTAAATGAAATGTGCATGTCTCAGAGTACCATCTCTTAGCAAGTGCAGTCAGCAAACCCATGTTCGCCCAAAACTCAAGCACATACAGAATGTATCGTAGACCCATAAACTCAATAGCAGCTTGGTCCTCGAATGTCAGCTCTGGTCGTAATCTCTGCATCGATGGGAATCTCTCTCGTGACTCCAGCATAGGCAAATACTCCTGCAGTCAAGCAAATCAATCATGTCAGTCAAAGTGACATTCACTGTTCATCACAAAGTGTTGCTTCTATCCTAGTGACACTCATTGTTCATCACAAAGTGTTGCTATCTATCCTAGTGACACTCACTATTCATCACAAAGTATTGCTATCTATCCTAGTGACACTCACTGTTCATCACAAAGTGTTGCTATCTATCCTGGTGACACTCACTATTCATCACAAAGTGTTGCTATTTATCCTAGTGGTACTCACTGTTTGTCACAAAGTACTACGTTTTAGTATTCCCTGTTCATCACAAAGTGTTGCTCATATTTGCACTCCCTATTCATCACAAAGTGTTGCTCATCTTAGTACTCCCTGTTCATCACAAAGTACTATGTCTTGGTAGTCACTATTCATCACAAAGTGCCTCGATCTATCCTAGTCTTCCCTAGAGGACCTGCTTGAGTGTATCCTCTCAGTAGCTTATCCAATCAACAGTGTATGTTCATCACAGAATTGTCGATTTGCCCTTGAAGACATAAATGCACCTTTATGACATAAACGCGCTTACAGACTGCACAAACGCGCCTGCTCTGCACAGATGCACCTAAAATACATAGACGTGCCTGAAATACACAGATGTGCCTTTGTTCTGCACAGACGCGCCTGTCCTGCACAGATGTGCCCATATTTCACAAACACGCCAGCAAAACGCAGACGCACTTGCATCTAGCACAAACGCTTTTCCCAGCATAGATGCGCTTGGCACCAATGCAGAAGTGCCTAGCCAACCAAGACGTGCCTGCAACCAATGCAGACGCGCCTACATATTTTTGACATTTTTTGACATTATCCTAAAGCACATTTATTGCACTACCTAACATGCATTAATGACAACAATTAATGTGATAAAGTACAAGGAGGTTTTGTGGTACTCACCGGCTCTCCTACATCTGTTGGCCTCTGATATTGGCGAACGTGATCGAATCTATGCACCAATGCCATCACTGCTAACTGTTGTTGCTCAATTCTCTCTCTGCACTCTGATTTCTTGGATGTGTGGATGACAATGAGGATGTATTCCCTTCATGGTCTATTTTATAGACTGCCCTAGCCCTAGCCCTAGCCCTCGTCTCCTCAGTCAGTCTTCATTATCCCATGACTCTGTCACTCTATCTTATCCTGTCTATCCATTCTAACCTTTCTTTCTTATTGAGAGATTGTCTGTGATCTTTTCAAACATTTTCATCCAATCTCTCAAGGGGGCATATCATTCCCATCTTGGGGCAACTTTGTATCAGTTCATATTATCTTCTTTGAAACAACGCGACAAGATGCATTGTCTCAAAGAGGGGCAAAACGTAGACACCTAAAATTGTCATGGCTAATTAAATAAATATTTTATTTATTTAATTACTTAAGCCTAATTCTTCTATTAATTAAATAAATCTTTATTTATTTAATTAATTCATTTATCCTCTTTTAGCCTTATTTCTCATTTAAATAAATTCATTTATTTATTTAAATTATCCTTTTCCTAAATTAAATAAATATCTTATTTATTTAATTGATCCCACTTCCTCTATTAATTAAATAAATCTTTATTTATTTAATTAATTCATTATCCTTTTCTACCCATGACACATGTCATTCATCTCTTAATTCCTGCACCACCTACCCTCTCATTATTTTATTATTTCTTTTACCTACCCTCTAATCATAGCCGACCATTTATCTTTTACACTTCTCAATCTTATCCCTCCATTTCTTATAGTGTCTTCAATATAAGGAGATGCTTCCTTCATTATCAAACCCTAACTGACTAACTCAATTTGCGCACTCGACTACACTATGCCTTTTACATGTGATCCTACTTGCAACCACATTTTCGTTCTTTGTTGAACTCTTGTGCACATATAAAATCTAAGAGCAAATATATCAAGAAAGATCAATGGAGATAGGAAGAACGGAGATCCAAACTCTATTGGACATGTGATGGTATAATCTTTGTGACTTCATTTGATTTGCATTGTCTTAGGTAATCTTCATATGTTATGGTGGATCTTTGTTGTTGTTAGGCTAGGGTTTTGTGGTTGAATCTATTTAGTCTTTCATCATTGTTGTATCCATTTTCACCATAAACAATAACCATTTTTTCAAAGCATGTGGAAGAGCACTTTTCTCACTTAAGGCAGATTTTTGAAAGGTGTAGAGAATATGGAGTATCTTTAAATCCTAAAAAGTGCATTTTTGTTCTACACGAGGGTAAGTTGTTGGGCTATATTGTCTCCAAACATGGAATAAACATAGATCTAGAGAGGGTAAGTACTATTTTAGCTTTTCCTTTACCTGCACATAAGAAAGGCCTTCAAAGCTTTATGGGCAAAAACAATTTTGTCCGAAGATTCATCCCCAATAGAGCATCTCTTTTGAAGCCATTGACTAGTATGCTTAAGAAAAATGTTACTTTCAGCTGGTCCAAAGAGGCTAAGAATAATTTTGAAGAAATCAAGACTACCATAGCATCAGTGCCTACTTTGATTAATCCAGACTTTGCAAAGGATTTTATATTATATGCTTTTGGTACTTTTGATACTATTTCAATTATGTTGATTCAACAGAATGATGAGGGATTGGAGCAGCTAATAGCATTCTTCAGCCAAGGCCTCGAAGGGTACAAACAAAATTATTCTTTTGTTGAGAAACATGCATTAGCGGTCATTAGAAGTCTAAAGAAATTTAGACACATGCTTTCAAATAGAAAAATTCACCTAATGGTTGCTATTGCTAGTATAAAAGATTTTTTGATAAATAGAGATCTTAATGACAAAATAGCTGGTTGGATCACGAAAGTGATGGAGTATGATGTCAATATAAAGGTAACGAAACTAATTAGAGGTAAGGGACTATGTGAATAGCTTGTTGATCACACAGAAAATAGCAAACAAGAGAATGAAGAAGTTGTTCTAATTCATGAAGATGTAACGAGCCAATTGTTGTAGCAACACCTCCTACAAGTTGGGTGCAAGAAATGATGAATTTTCTTCAAACCGGTGAGTGTCCTAAACACCTGAACAATGCTAAACAAAGATATTATAGACTTGAAGCTATCCATTATATCATTTTGGAAGGAATTTTGCTTAGAAAAGATTTTAATAGTGTATTCTTAAGATTCGTAGATTTAGATCAAACTGACATAATATTAGAGGAATTCCATAATGGACCAGCTAGTGGTCACTTTGCACCATGAACTACAGTATTAAAGATCATGAGGATGGGATATATTTGGCCTGATTTGCATAAAGATGCATATGCTTGGGTAAGGATATGTAAGAATTGTGCAGTATTTGCAAGCAAAGAGAAGATGGCAGCTTTACTCCTACAACCTGTTCAAATTGAACAACCATTCATGAAGTGGGGTCTTGATTTTATCAGAGTCATCAATCCACCTTCAAGTTTTGGGCATAAATGGATCTTGACAACCACTAATTACTTTACCAAGTGGACTGAAGTTGTACCCTTGAAGGAGGCAAATGAAAGTGCAGTCTTAAACTTTTATCAGGACTTAGTAGCAAGGTTTGATATCCCTAATTCTATTATTTCAAACAATGCATTAGCTTTTGTAGGATTTAAGATTACTGATTGGGTTGTCTAGAACATCATATTTTTTAGTACTTCATCCAATTATTGCCTTGAGGGTTAATGGACAAGCTAAGTATACTAATAAGAACTTGATTAGGATAATCAAGAGGACAATAGAAGATAATCAAAGAACTTGGCACACTCAGCTGAAAAATGCATTGTGGACTGATAGAATCACCCCTAAGAGAGCTACAGGTATATCTCCTTATGTCCTCATTTACAGTAAAGAGGCAAGACACCCAATTTCAGTTGAAATGCCTACACTAACTCTGATTAGAGAGCTAGAAATGTTGCAAGAAGAACCCATGCAAGTTAGGTTGGCAGAACTAATGGAGTTGGAGGAGGTAAGAAAGCAAGCAATGTTGACTATTGAAAATCATCAAGCTCAGATGAAGAGGACTTTCGACAGGAAGTCATCTCTAAGTGTTTTCAATGAGGGAGATTTAGTTTTGAAATGGGATGAATTAAAAAGTAAGCTTGGAAAGCATACTAAATTTGACATCATATGAGATGGCCCATACATCATTACTAAGAAAAAAGCAACATAATGCTTTTCATCTTTCAAAGTTGAATGGTGAAACCCTTCCAATCCCAGTTAATGGGATTCATCTCAAAGCTTGTCTTTGATATTTTATTCAGGTTAATAAGTGCTGATGCACTTTTAGTTCTGAGTTTCAATAAGTGCTCATGCACAGTTTTGTGGTTTCTGTTTTAGGCAGCACCACTTGTTTTTTTTTGTTTTTTTCTTTCCTATTTTTCCTATTTTTGTTTTGCTGACATACTATGAAGCAATTGAATTTCAAGAAAATTCCATTTGGAGAGAGGGCTGAGATGACTCCATAGGCCCAATGGATAAGCCATGATTAGTCTATAGTGTTTAGCAAGAAAACACTCCGCAAAAGTCACCAAAAATGTTACCAAATTTTTCCAGATGCTAAATTTGGTGACCTAATGAAGCCTTGCTTTCATTCATATTGAAAAAGCACCAAGCAAATCACCAAATATCAGGTCAAATTGTTAGCAAGAAATCAGATATGCACTACTTTTTTTAACTTGTTTGCTTCATGTGCATATACAAGAAAAGCAAAATACAACATGTGGGTTAAAATGTGGCTCCCACAAGGGTTGAGCCTAGCATGCTGATGGAGATGAGTTTCTTTGCAGTTTTAAAATTTTTGCCTTATCAGCAAGACCTACCTCGATGAGCAAGCATAGGTGTGGAGCGGTTGTATTGGATATTGGTAGGCAAGGTTCTCCACTACGCCGACGCCTGATAGAAAAGTGGACGGATCGGAGTAAGTCATCCACTATTAGAAGGAGATATTTAATGTTATCCCGATGACCTGATGGAAAGGCCCAGGCGTAGTCCATTTATCCCACATTGGCCGCAGGGAGGAGCATTTCAGTATTTAAAGGCAAAGCCCCACACATATTAAATGTCAAATCTTAAGGGCTTTTGGAAAATTGCAGCTCAGCGTTGGTGGGCCCCCCGCGTTTGCGCGCATCTCAGAGTGGCCAAATTTTGCAGTGAAAGGTGGTTAACCAACCTGCAAGCCCAACAATATCGGACAATGGTGCGAAAGATCTAATGGCCATCGCTATACCGATATGCGAAAGCACTTGACTGTTAATCTTTGTGACTTAGCGACTAGTGAGGTGGCATCCAGGTGGAAGTTGAGGTGGCTCCCAGGTGGATCATGTGGCAAAGAAAAGTCTAACACATGGTGACACGCAGCAGAAGGGCATGCAAATCAAGGAAGATGGGATGGTGGAGTAAAATTATGGGGCTATCCATGATTGTCGCTATATCACGGTTGTGATGTGCCCCAAATGAATACCCTCGCGAAAGGTGGCAGACAGGTGGTGCCCAGATGATGGCCAGCTGGATGCGCAGACAAACCAAAGGGTGAATTATTGAGCAGACCCTTGCATCGATGGATCTCTAAACGGATTCACCAAAGGTATCGGTTCCATCAAAATAAGAGGTATCGATGAAAGTGTAGTTTCGATGAGACATGAAATAAGTTTTCCAAGGGAGGAAGTTTGGCCAAAATAATAATATCGAATGAACCAAGGTGGGCCCAAGTCCAGTGGTGACACCGTGGCATAAGAGAGAGCCACTCAGAGAGACTAAAGAACTAGTAGATCAACGGCAAGTCCGAGATGATCCGGTGGTTGTCGCTATGTCATGGTGGGAAGATGATCGCCAAATACTCACCGCGACTTGGTGATAAGGCATGTGTGGAAAAGGTGAGCGAGACAAGGAGATAAGGAGTGAGCAGGTTGGAGCTGATCCAATGGCTATCGCTGATCTATAATGTGAAGATGATCGACAGTTACCTATTGCGGATCAGCGACAAAGGAAGGATAAGTCCAGTGATGGGGCCCAACAAAGAATTTGATGGAGTGCTACCATCAGCTATCAAAACAACCAGTTTTACCCTACCTCGATGACTAATGAGTTTGCATAAGGCCGAAAAGGAGCTATCGGACATCGGTAGAAGTATTTTCCACCTACCCTGATAACCCAATAGGAAAGTATATTGTTTGGGAGCGCACCATCGACTATCGGTGGGAGTGTTTTAAAGCTATGTTGATAACCCAATAAGAAGGTACACGAGTTCTAAACTATTTGTAGACAAGTGGTTCAAAAGCAGGCTTGAGTAACCGGTAGCATCCAGGTGGAATCAGCAACAAAGAAAAGAGAAGTCATCAAGTAGTTTGGGGTTCAATTTAAGCAGTTTGCATGAGTTTTTCTCATAATTTTGAACCTATTTTGGTGGATTTTTATTTTCACTCGAGGATCAATTTTTAGAAAAGATATTCTCAGTGGGAGTTCATCTTCAGTCTTTCTAGAGTCATTATTTCCTCTACCTTTTAGAAGGTTTTTGTATAAAGTGAAAAAGTTTTATCTTTCTTCACTAGTTCTTGATCATTCTCTTGCTGGTTTTAGCAGAGAATACATTCTTGTAGCTCATGTGAAATTTTATGATAGAATACTAAATAAAATTATCAGCTTATGTCTTATATCTTTGGAGTTCATCTTTGTATTCATGATAGAGAGCTAGTTTATTGTGTTATTGTTTAGATAATCTTTAAATTTTATGTCTCATTCGTAAGTCACAGGTTGTGCATTGTTATAAATTGGTTCATTTGGTTGATTGTGAAAGTTTTCTTTCCTTTCAATTTCTTGAAGTTTAAATCCTTTGCATGAAATATTTATGTGCTATGAACCAAAAGTCTATTTGTGCAAATTGGTTTTTTTAGGAGTGTATTTCTGTCATTTTGAGATATCACATTGATGCGTCACCTTAGTTTAGCATTTGCAAGGTCATTCTATTTTCAATTTTAGTTTTCCTATCCCTTTTCTTGGCAAATAATTTAGAGTTATTCACAGAGAACCAACCCTTCATCTAGAGGTTAATTCTCACTATAGGCAACCCACGGGCCTGAGAATTATCCCATGTGTCACCAACTTGCTTGAGCTTTCAGCTTGTGCATTACGGGTGCAATTTGAGTGACAATAGTTTTTTGGCACACCCACTGGGACACGTTTGAGCTATCTCAGTTCAACAAATATTCACTCTTGTTTCTTTTGGTGAGGAGTGACAATTCTGGCCTTTAGAGGAAACAATTTTCATACGTGGCGACTCATTTTCTTTGTTTCTTTCCAGATTCAGTGACATTTTGTAGCATATTAAAAAGTATCAAACCAGATAGAGTGAGGATCCGGTTGAGTATATTGAGCTACCACCATCACAAAGAAGGTCAAGGACAACAAAAAAGATAGAGAAAGCAACAAATTCAATAGTTGAGATTCCAGAAAGTTCGTCAGTTGAATTTTTTCAGGAAACTCCAGATTCTGATCTCCTGTCTAATTCTTCTCCTCTACCTAATTCTCAACCTTATTTTGCCACCCACATAAATCCTCTTTTTGCAACTACTCCAATTCAACCATCTATTACCCAGATAGCACAAGTAAATCCACCTATTATCCCAATGGCTCTGCCAAGAGCTCAGCCTTTTGTACCTTTCAATCAAGTCATCCCTTTGAATCTTACTCATTATGATGATATTCATGTAGCAACATTGAAAAGCCTACCTTTTTTTACAGGAGAAGATCAGACCACTCCCATCGAACATATAAGGCATATAGCTTGGTTGTGTGGTGTACATCATATCACACAAGAGAATGTTGCAATCAAACTCTTGGTTGCCTCATTTAAAGGGAAATCTCTTCAGTGGTTTAGAGGACTACCTGTAAACTCAATTGATACCTGGGATCAATTGGGTGATAGATTAAATTCATAGTTTGAGGACAAATCTGACCATTTGTCACTATTAGAACAGCTGAGTACCAGAAAGAGATCCCCTCAAGATAAAATGACCAACTTTAATTTTTGTTTCCAGAAGACTTGGAGTAGAATCCCTGTCACGGTAAGGCCTACTCCTGGTGATGCAGAGATCCTGTGCCTAGCACTCCAATTCGCCCTTACTCACCCCAACTCCTTAACTCACCCTTGTACTCAAGATCCTCCAAGGTAACTTGTTAGGGTACACTCCTTAGACCTCTAAGGCCTAAATATATTGGATTTCCTCCTAGGTATAGCCTCTTGAGGTTTCTTGTTGGTTTTGACCCCAAATCTCTGATTTTGAGATGGTCTCCTACTATTTTTCCAAAGACCTTCGCCAAGGATCTTCACTCTAACCATGTTTAAAGTTTGTGGTTATGTTTTTTAGGTATTTTAAAGGTCATTTTATTCATTATAAATGTCTTCACCTTCCTCCCAAGCCCTAGCCTTTCAACTTGCTTCTACCGGCTGCTATTAGGCCTAAATGACTAGCCCTTCTGGGACTATTTTTTGGTATTTTCCCCAAAAATTTCCTAAGAACACCTAGATATTTTCACATATTAAGATACCCATTTGGAATTTAAAAAAGATCACAAATTTTCCCATCTGGGTTTGTCGTACAACTCGGGTAACTCAAAATGAGCTATTTTTAAGGGGTTTAGGGCTTCCAGGCAATTTTGGGAGATGTGCTCCAAACTATTCACTAGTCAAAATCTACAACTAGAAAAATATTGGATACTTTTTTTACACCCATAGACCTTTCCAAAACACTATGGATTGCTAAGGTATCAGTTATCCATGGCTCTGAAAATGAGCAATCTCTGTTGCCCCCACACACTAGCTACAAGCTTGTGTGTTGTTCATCTCACCCATTCTCATCCTTGTGGCCTGCAAAAACACAAAATGCCTACTCTAAAAATATTTATAGAGCCTACCCAATCCATCCAATGGATTTCAACTTTTTCCATTCATGGATGCTCAGGTAAAATGCATTTTTACAATCAAAACCCCAAATTTCAAGGGTTTGTGAACAACTATTACAAAAATAGTGATAACTTTTGATTCAAAGCACTTCAGACCTTCATATTATACTTGTTGGAAAGGTAAAACAAATGTATAACTTCCTATGCTACTATGATCACCATACTAGACCATACAAGTTGTACAAAATCATAAATTCAAAGCAAAAATAGTCCAAATGTGAGAAAAAGCATAGGAAAACCTTGGCAAATGAATTGAATGCAAACCAAAAGTTGATTAACCCCATATTGGATATGTTTAGAAGGTTTTATACACAATTTCAATTTTTTTGCAACCAACTTCCAATGCCATTTCCTTCATGGACAACTTTTGCCTAAAAATGCAAAAGTTGTCATGACAATTTTCACAACTTTTACCTATGAGTGCAAAAACACACTCCAAGGCTCTCAAGGCCTTAAAAATCACTCAAATGTAATCCTAAAATGGATTTAAACCATTTAAAAATATTTTAACAATTTTCTAGGAATCCACCTAGTACATACCAAAAATTGACATTTTGACAATATTTCAGGATAATGACAATTTTGGATCCTGAGCACAACAAAAGTGTGGACAACCAAACTATGGCTTCAAAAAGAATCATAGGAATTATTCCACCTTATTACAACATAAAATAACTTTAAATCACACAAAAACTCTAAAATGCAAAAAAGACAACTTTGAGCAAGGTGCCCTGCACCATACTCCCTTGGGGCAAGGAACTCAAGTCCCTTGAGTTATCAGGTCTGCTAGTTGCACTCCATGATAAATTATGTCATCTTCTGACATCCACATAGCCTCTATATCAGGTATACTTGCCCACTTCACAAGATAATGTTTGTAGATGCCCTTTCTTGTCTTCTTGATCACCTTGGTATCCAAGATGCTTTCCAACTGAACCGGTTGACTAACTGGTAAATCCTTCACCCACTCCTCTTCAGATTGCAATGTGGTATCCATCTAAGAGGTATAAGATTCTCCTTTATAGGGATACAAGTCACAAACATTAAAAATAGGAGATATGGCCAAAGAAGGAGGTAGTTCAACCTCATAGGCATTTTGGCCAAACTTATGAACAATCTTGAGTGGCCCAATCTTCTTCATCATCAACTTGGTTGGTTGTCCTTTTGGAAATATTTCCTTTCTAATATAAGACAAAACTAATTCTCCAACCTTAAATTGCAAGTTCCTCCTTGATTGATCAGATTGTTCCTTATATTTTTATGATTTTTGTTGCAAGGACTATCGTACTTTGTCATGAATTTCCTTAATACCTTCAACAAAACTCTTTCCTTGAGAACTCTTGTGGGTCATTGTATTGATATCACTAAGTTCTAAGACACCTCTAGGATGCATTCCATAAACAATTTCGAAAGGACTTCTACCTGTGCTTTGGTTGACTGAATCATTGTATGCATACTCTGCTTGGCTGATCACCAAGTCCCAAGTCTGACCATGCTGCTTAGTGAGACACCAGAGGAGATTACCCAAGGACCTATTGACCACCTCAGTCTGACCATCTGATTGTGGATGGTAGGCAGATGAAAATGAGAGTCTAGTACCCAACTTCTTCCATAAGGTTCTCCAAAAGTGACTCAAAAACTTAACATCCCTATCACTCACAATGCTAACTAGAAGTCCATGTATTCTTACTATTTCTTTGAAGAAAAGACCTGCAATATAGGTGGCATCATTGGTACTCTTACAAGGGATGAAGTGAGCCATTTTGCTGAACCTATCTACCACCACATAAACACTATCAAATCCTCTAGGTGTTCTTGGTAAACCCAACACAAAGTCCATGCTCAAACATTCCCAAGGCCTCTGGGGTATGACTAAGGGCTGATATAAACCTACATTACTTGCTGATTCTTTTGCTCTCTGACATATGGCACATTGTTCAACAAATCTCCTTACTTTTGAATTCAACTTGGACCAATAGTAGAACCGACTAACCTGTTCCATTGTTTTATCATTGCCAAAATGACCTCCTAGACCCCCTTGATGTTTCTCTTAATGATGTTTTGTCTCATAGAGAATTGGGGTATACAAAGGAGATGTCCTTTAAACAACAAACCTTCCTATATCATATACTCTGAGTAGGAAACATGAGAAGTGTTAGAAAAATCAGAATATGTAGCACATATATCAGCAAAATCTTTGTCTTCTTTGTAGAGGTCTCTCAACTCCTCCAACCCCACACTGTGCAATTTAATCTCTTGTATGGTCATGACTCTCCTATTGAGTGCATCAAAAAATTTATTTGAGGTGCCCTTCTTATGCTTGATAGTGAAGGTGTAAGATTGTAGGTATTCTACCAACTTGAGGTGCTTCTGATTCAACTTCTCTTGTCCATTGAGAAAACTAAGGGCATGGTTGTCAGTATAGAACACAAACTCTTTGGGCAGCAAGTAATGATGCCACTTCTTCAAGGCTTGCACCATGGCATACAACTCCAAGTCATACACAGAGTACTTTTTCTTTGCTTCATTCAACTTTTCAGAGAAAAAGGCTATGGGAAGACCCTCTTGACTCAAAACAGCCCCTATTGCTCTTTGACTAGCATCAAACTCTACTGTAAATAACTGACTGAAATCAGGTAACCTAAGGGTAGGTAACTTAGCTATCTTCTTTTTCAACAACTCAAATCCCTTTTGGGCCTCCTATGTCCACCTAAACTGACACTTGACTCCCCCTTTGATAGTATTGAGCACAGGAGCACACACATGACTAAATTTTCTTACAAACTTCCTATAAAAAGATGCTAGCCCATGAAAGATCCTAACATCACTGATATTATTAGGTGTAGGCCAACTAAGTATTGCCTCAACCTTACTAGGATCCATTTTTAGACAACCTTGTGAAATGACAAAACCAAGATATACAAGTTCGGTCTTGAGAAACTCACACTTTTCAAGGTTGATTTTGAGTTGTGCCTTTTTTAGCTTCTTCAAGACCATCTCCACATCCTTGAGATGTTCTTCTTTGGACCTGCTAAAGATTATAATGTCATCAAGATATACAATCACAAATTTGCCTATGAACTCAGCCAAGACTTCATTCATGAGCCTTTGAAAGGTGCTAGGTGCATTGGTAAGGCCAAATGGCATGACCAACCACTCATAGAGGCTGGCATTGGTCCTAAAGGTTATCTTCCATTCATCCCTGGTCTGATTCTTATCTGATGATAACCTAATTTTAAATCCACCTTTGTGAAGTAGCTTGCACCCCCAAGATTGTCCAACAAGTCTTCTATCCTTGGCATAGGGAACCGGTACCTTATAGTGATCTTATTGATTGCTCTGGAATCTGTACACATTCTCCAGTTTCCCCCTTTCTTGGGTGCTAAGACAGTAGGTACACCACATGGACTCAAACTCTTTTTGATGAATCCTTTGTCCAAGAGCTCCTGCACTTGTTTGGCAATTTTTTCATTTTGACTAGGTGTCATTTTGTAGGCAGCCTTGTTAGGCAAACTTGCCCCTAGAATCAGATCTATTTGGTGATTTACATCCCTCATTTGTGGAAAAGAATTAGGTAGATCTTCTCCTATTACTTCTGCATATTGTTTGAGTAGACCCTTCACCTCTTGTGGCACTTCTTCCATTGGATCTGCCTTACCTTCTTCACTAGGTTTGAGCATAATAGCATATCCTTGATCTCCTTCTTGTTTCATCACCTTAAAAAACTCTTTCCCACTCATCATCATCACACCTGATCCCACTTTTGTTTCCTCTTTTGGATCAGGTAATGGATCCATTTGATACCTCTTACCATTCTTGATAATGATATAGCTATTCTTTCTCCATCATGTTGAGCCTTTACATCAAATTGCCATGGACGTCCCAACAGCAAATGGCAAGCATCCATAGGAAATATATCACATAAAATCTTTTCCTTATACTCACCAATCTCATAGTCTACCCATGCTTGCTCATCAACTAAGACATGTTGGCCCCGGTTGAGCCATGACACCTTGTAGGGAGTGAGATGTGGCAACCTCTTTAACTTGAGTTTATCCACCATTTCAGTTGAAACTATATTCTCAGTTGAACCTGAGTCTACAATCACTTTGCAAATCTTGCCTTGAGACTTACAAGTTGTTCTAAACAAACTCTTCCTTTGTGGTGGCTCTTGAGCTTGAGGAATCTTCAACAAAGACCTTCTTAGCATTAAAATTTCACCATCTGTCACTGGGCCTACCTTGCTGAGAGGGGAAGACACACTTTGATTGTCTTCTTCCTACACTAATTGTGTTCTACTCTCACCCATGTATGAGTGTGAAGAGCTAGTTGCTTTCTTTGGACACCTTCCCATTGTGTGGCCAACTTGATTAGAATTGTAACATCTACCAGTGAAAACTAAATTTCCTCTTCCTGAGCTTCCAAATCTACCCCTAAAATTGTTTCTTCCTCTGAAGGATCCTCTAAATGGCCCCCTTGAAGAGTCTCCACCACCTTCTTTCCTGGAGTTTTCTTCATTCCTTGATGTTTGTTGTCCTCTATTAAAAGTGCCCCTTCCTCTAAAGGATCTGCCACCTCTAAACTTTTGATTTTGTTCACTCCTCCTCTTGATTTTGTCTTCTGCCCTTAATGCTAACTAAAAACACTTATGAACGGTATCAGGAGTAAGGATACTAATTTCATCTTGTATATTTTGTCTCAATCCATTCATGTATCTAGCCAATTTCTCCACCTCATTCTCATGCTTCTTACTCTGAGGCTTACCTTATGGAATTCTTCTGTGTAAGCATTGACATCTAGCTCCCTTTATTTCAGATTTTGTAGTCTCTTATGAATTTGAACTTCATAATCTCCTAGAAGGAATTGTGCCTTAAGTCTGATCTTCATACACTCCCATGAAGTTATCTTCTTCTTGCCTTCTTGTATCCTTTCTTCTTCCATCATATTCCACCAAACCAATGTTGATCCTCTCATTCTTGATTTCGTCACATTAACTCTTTTCTCTTCTGCTACCTCTTTGTAAACAAAATGATTATTGAGAGCTTCTATCCAATCTAGCAACTCTTCTCCATTGAGGTTTCCTCCATATGTGGGTAATCCATCTAGATTGTCCATTTGACTGCATCTAGGAATAACTTTTGGTCTTGAGGCATAGCTATTACTATTGGTTCCTCTCCATCTTCCACTTCTTCATTAGTCTCATCACTCCATTCTATCTTAACCTTTCCCTTCTTCTTCTTTGCCTCTCTCGTTCCTCTGCTTCCTTCTGTATCCTTCAATCCTTCTATCATCTCTACCACCATCTGTCGGATGGCTTCTGGAGTCATTGCCTTTGGAGGCATTGAATTTGCTTCTAATTCTTCACAATCTGACACACACCAAATCTTTCAAAGAATGGCTATGATATCACTCTGATGCAGAGATCTTGTGCCTAGCTCTCCAATTCGCCCTTACTCACCCCAACTCCTCAACTCACCCTTCTACTCAAGCTCCTCCAAGGTAACTTGTTAGGGTACACTCCATAGACCTCCAAGGCCTAAATATATTGCCTTGCCTCCTAGGTATAGCCTCTTGAGGTTTCTTGTTGGTTTTGACCCCAAATCTCTGATTTTGAGATGGTCTCCTACTAGTTTCCCAAAACTCCAGCTAGGCTCCAACTAGGCTCCAAAGACCTCCACCAAGGATCTTCACTCTAACCATGTTTAAAGTTTTTGGTTATGTTTTTCAAGTATTTTCAAGGTCATTTTATTCATTATAATGTTCTTCACCTTCCTCCCAAGCCCTAGGCTTTCAACTTGCTTCTACCGGCTGCTATTAGGCCTAAATGACTAGCCCTTTTGGGACTGTTTTTTGGTCTTTCCCCCTAAAAATTCCTAACAACCCCTAGATATTTTTACATATTAAGATACCCATTTGTAAGTTAAACAAGATCACTAATTTTCCCATATGGGTTTGTCGTACAACTAGGGTAACTCAAAATGAGCTATTTTTAAGGGGTTTAAGGCTTCCAGGCAGTTTTGGAAGATGTGCTCCAAAATCTTCACCAGTCAAAATATACAACCAGAAAAATCTTGGATACTTTTGGTACACCCATATACCTTTCCAAAACACTATGGGTTTCTAAGGTATCAGTTCTCCATGGCTCTAAAAATGAGCAATCTCTGCTGCCCCCACACACTAGCTACAAGCTTGTGTGTTGTTCATCTCACCCATTCTCATCCTTGTGGCCTAAAAAAACACAAAATGCCTACTCTAAAAATATTTGTAGAGCCTACCTGATCCATCAAATGTATTGCAACTTTTTCCATTCATGGATGCTCAGGTAAAATGCATTTTTACAATCAAAACCCCAAATTTCAAGGGTTTGTGAACAACTATTACAAAAACAGTGATAACTTTATATTCAAAGAACTTCAGACCTTCACATTATACTTTTTGGAAAGTTAAAACAAATTTCTAACTTCCTATGCTACTGTAGCATCCTAAAATTGTGACACTTGCAATTTCGACTGCATTTGGGTCTTCATGATGGCGGCGCAACACTGAACCTGAATGGAGACCCCGAAAACTATTTGTGACATCAAAAACTGCATCTTTTCTGCACCTTGGCCTGATCCTCCTTGCACCCTGCTGTCCCGGGAGGTGGGACCATGGTGCCCAGTGCCCTGGTCCCTGGCCCTATTTTGGGCCCGGTCTCTTGTTGGGCATCAGGTCTTTAAGTTTGCAATTTGATAAATAATGTTCCTAGGTCAGCCTAAGGTCAGAAAAATCAGTCTTCTAACCCTAATTGACAAGTATATAGACTACATTTCCCCTCTTAGAAAGGGTAGAGATGAAAAAAAAAGGAAAAACATATGTGTGCAAGAGGCGAAAGCGATAGGCAAACATTCAAACATTCAAGCATTCAAGCATTCAAGCATTCCTTCAAGCAATTGAGCATTCTAAGTTTCCATTCAAGGCTAGGTGTTGCATTCAAGACAAGGATTCAACCATTGAAGAGGAGATCACTTACAACATACAACATACAACATCATTACACCTTCGCATGTAAGAATACAAACATTCTTTCAACAAGGTATCAGTACTTGATTACATTACAAACATTTACATTTACAGCATTCTCATTTCTTGGTTAATTCCAAAACCAGGGTTTGACCTGAAGGCAAACCCCTAATCCCTAACCCCCCAATCATCCTCTCTTTTTTGTGTGTAGGTTGTAGGTACGCGGTTGTAATTGAAGATCTGGAATCCTTGTGCAAAGACAAACAGATCCCCCTTCGTTTCTCGGATTTTTTGGAGGACCGTGTGCATGTCGGGCGCCATCGTCCCATCAACTTTCACTCAAACTTGCAGGACAGAATCATCTCGACATTTTACTGCTAATTCCAGGTCCGTAGCTTCATCCCGCGTCTCTATCTCTGTCTACAAGCGAATCTTTCTTACTTTCACATACACTCCTAGTTCAATCCTTCTATCTACATTCTTTACAAAAGAGGGTAGCCTTGCTGTCTCAACCCTTGAAACTCATTTAGTATTCAATCTTGCATTGTGTGGGATTGGATCTTGTGAGTTTCGACCCCTCTTTTGAATGTAAAGTCTCTCCTAAGAGAAAACCATCAATCCTAGTGACCTCCTTTCTCCTTGGAGTGGGGGGAACACCCAGGGTTCGATTTTCCGCTTTACATTTTGGTGAACCCAACATGAACATCCTAATTCTGATTATTCATGGCTAGATCTGAAAAAATTTGCTTCCTTAATTACATTTCCATGTTTGATCTTTTGCAAATTTTAGAGGTTAATTGCATAAAAACCCTAAATTTTATTTTTAGTAATTGAGCTTGTGAAATGTTTAATTGTTAATGCTTGTTTCAGATCTACCCTTCTATTGCAAATTGTCAATTCATATTTGTGCTTTAATTCTGAAAATTAAGTGGTTAAGTGTCAAAACCCTAATTTTTAAAACCCTCTTGATTCAACCTTTGACCGATGATTTCACTGATCAGAACACCTCCAAATTGGCTGTAACTTTGGATTCCGCAACAAAATCATAATATCTTTCATCCTTGAAAATTTTGAAAAAAGTTGCGAGGACCATGTGCACCCCGAGCGCCATTGTCCTCGACATTTTTTTCAAAATTTTGGGAGCTAGATCTTACTGTATTTTTCTGCTAGAATCCAGAATCTTGGCTGATTTCATCAATTCTAACACTTTCAAAATTAAAGTCAAAGTTGGTCTAGTGATTGCTTGGATTAAGGCCTCTAATCATTCAAAAATTGTTGAAATTGAAATTTTGTGTCAAAATTGTGTTTCTTACTGTCCTAAATCTGAAAGGTGTGTTGGCATTCATTCAAAGTTTCAGTGCTTTATTCAAATTTTTGCAATTTGTGACTTTTGAAATTAAGTGTTTGATTGCAACAACTTTGATTTCCGCTTTCAAAATTGAATTTTGCATGAAATTGAGTCAACTTTTAAATTTCAAAGCTTGCATTGCTTTTAGTATTCCCTCTAAAATCATAAAATTCAAAATTTCAGTTTCCCTCTCTTTTTCAAAATTCAAATTTTGCATTTTTCAACAATCTTGGTAGGGTTCAATTTTGAGATTGCAACTTTAATTTGGCCTATCTACAGATCGTAAAATCACTCAATTTTTTCAGATTAGCTTTAAAATCATCATAACTTTCATCCCTGAAAATTTTGAAAAAAGTTGCGAGGACCGTGTGCACTCCGTTCGCCATGGTCCCTGACATTTTTTCTAAAATTTCGGGAGATTGTCATGATTGCATTTAACAGCTTAAATCTAGGAGATTGGCTGATTTTATTGAAATTTTCTACCTCTAAATTCGAAAATAAATTCAAAATTCAAGATTTCAATTTTCAAGATAACAATTAAAATTAAGAGCTACCCCCCTTGGCCCTAATTTTTCAATTGTGCCTACCTTTCTTGGAAGTTGTGTTTCCCTCTTCTTTCACAAAGTTCAAATTGGATAATCATTATCTCATTGTTCAATTTTGCCAACTTTATTTTAAAAATTCAAAATCTTCTCTCTCTCTCTAGTGCATGAGTTTTACAACAATAAGCCGTACTTACACTATTCCCGTTAGACAAAGCCTTAGAATTAAGTCTTTCCAAGGTTTAAGTACCGAGGAGATGGAACCTAATTTGAAAGGCCTTTTTAATGAGGACACGGGTAATTCCTCTAATCCTCTTAATGATGAAGAAGCTCTCCATGAGGTTTCTATAGAACAACTTTCGAAATTGGATAACCAATTTGATGATTTTCAGCAATGGATGTCTCAAGCATACCCCGATAGTCAAGCCCTTTCATTAATTGAGGGTCTAAAACGTATGGTTCAAAGTGATAAGAATGGAATTGATATTTTGTGTAGTATTGCACACATCGTGGATTTTAATGTGATGCCTATGAAGAGTTGTGTCGAAACTTTAGGTTATACACAAACTCCTACTCAAGTCAATCATTCTATCCCTTTGACAACTTCTATTGCTAGTATACCTACTTTTACATCAAACATAATGACTACTTCAATACAAAACATTCCACCTATGATCACCAGTCATGGGGGCAATCCTTCTTCTTCAATCAACCCTATTCCTTCATTCAATCCGACTTCTTCATTCATTCCTTCAATGAGTGTCCCTATTACATCTCCACAAATGAACATGACGCAAGGGGGCAATTCATTCAACCATTCCATTCCTCCTTGTAGTGCTCCTTCCTTCCAATCATCTCCTATGACTAACCATCATAGTGTCCCACCACCTTACTCTCAATCAATACCTTCTTTCAATAACATAATACCTCCATCACAATCTAACATGTCTAATATGAACTCTTCGACTGAAGTGACCATTAAAAATCTTGCACAAACTGTCTCTTCTTTACAGCAACAAATTGCCTCTATGAATCAATCTAAGTTTAGTGTGCCCACATTTGATGTTGTGAGCCCACTTTCTCTTGACATTGTTCGAGCTATCCCCCCTAAACATGTTGAAATCCCGCAGTTGGAGCTTTATAATGGTAAAGGTGATCCTCTAACACATGTTAAGACCTTTCAAACAATATGTACCGATTTTGCTCACGACCAAAGGTTGCTTGCAAAACTGTTTACTAGAACATTAAGAGATAAGGCTCTACAATGGTATTGCTCGTTGCCTTCCTATTCTATTACTTCTTTCCAACAACTTGCAAATGCTTTTATTCAACAATTTCAAAACAATATAAGTCCTAAAGTTACTTTGATTGATTTAATGCATTGTAAACAAGGTGTTAAAGAAAAAATGACTAATTTCATTGGTAGATATAAGCATTTGTGTGCTCAAATTTCTTTTCCAGTACCTGACAATGATATTCAAAGAATCTTTATTTCTAATTTACAAAAAGATATTAGAGAAAAACTTCTGTTTTCTGTGTTTACTTCTTTCCAACAGTTGTGTACAACTCTTCACAATTATCAACTGACTGTGAGTCAAATGGAACAAGCAAATCCTATGGCTCCGAGTGATAAGGGTGATAGTAGTCAACAACCATTGGGGAAGTTTAAACTAAATAGAGAGTTCGTTAAGTTCAATGAAAACATCATCAACAACAATGTGAATGCAGCATCAGGTGTGCCTCCTATTTCTAAGTTTTTCAAGAAAGAAAGAAAGTTTACTCCTTTGAATGAATCATTGCATAGTATTATGAATAAGTTATTGGAACAAAATGTGCTTACTCTCCCTCCTATAAAGCAAATAGATCCTGCAAAGATTAATTCACCCTATTTTGATAACAAATCTTTTTGTCAATTTCATCGTCAACCTAGGCATGGTACTGAAAAATGTTTTGCTTTAAAGGGTAAAATTCAAGATTTGATTGATAATAATACTATCTCTGTTTCAGGCGTGAATGATAAAGGCAACACATCTGTAGCTCTTCCTAACCAAAATCTTAAGATTTTTACTGATACATTACCTTCTCATACCTCTAATGTGATTGAGACTAATGATTCCTCCTTCTCACCTGATGGTCTTGTGTCTATGACTCCGAATGTGATTAACTTTGTAGAGTAGCAGAAAATCCCTAAAGAACCTTCCATCACATTTGATTCCAGTGAAACTATCAGGGCACCTGATGGTCCTTCATATATAGTTGCAAAATTCAAGAATACACCTTGTCGTGGAGTGTTTATTGATCCTTCTTGCATGGCTAATATTATTACTGAATAATTTCTTTTTACTTTGCAATTGAATCAAGTGATCTATGACAAAACAAATGTGGTTGTGAAATTATTTGATGCATTTTCTTCTCCTGCAATTGGTTCTATTACATTACCTATTGAGGTCCATAACAAATCCCTTGATGTGAGCTTTGCTATTATTCCATCATCTGAACAATTTCGTGTGAAGCTAGGCTATCCTTGGCTATCTTCCATGAAAGCTATTGCTTCTCCTATTCACAAGTGTTTGAAATTTCCCCATAATGGTGAAGTTGTTACTGTCAATCATAGTCTCTTTAAACCAGCTGAAAGAACTTCTAGCATTCCTATTGATTATTTTTGGCCTAAACAATTCCAATCTCTTCCACCGTGAAGTGATCATCTTTTCAAATCTTATCAAAAGTGGAAAAAAGATATGACCCTATCTCTAAGTGAACCTCGAACACCCAAACTTGATATTCCTATCATTCTTGAGAAGGAAGTTCTTCCTTTGAAAGATAAAACTAATGTCTTTCCTCAAGAAGATTCCTAACCCATCCCTATGGATGTAACTATGTCTATGTCTAATAAACTTTCCAAAAGTAAACCTATACCTCCTCGTCATGATGGACTTGGTCTCCTTCCTAAACCAAATATTCCTCCTTTATATGGAGCAGTTCCTCCTCCTTCCTCTTATAAAGAGAAGAGACCTTCCTCTTCTCCTATTATCCAACCTAAGAGACCACAACCTAAACACCCAAGTGATAAGGATGAGAACATTCCTCCTCCTCAATCTTCTCAACTTCCTACTAAGACTAGACGAAATCGTTCTGCGCGTGAACACTGACAAAAGCGTCGTCTTAGAGCTCGTGCAGCTGCTTCTCAAACTTTGCAATCCCCACAAACACCTTCAACTAGTATTATTCCATTTTCTCCTCAGCCAAAAATTGAGCCAAAATCTCCTAAGCATAAGATGCATGATGGTTTTGATCCTGTGTGAGTTAAAGATCCTATTTTTATAAATATTGATGATGATCTAGATGAAAATGTTATTCATGATGAAAATGTTACTTCTCTTGCTTCTGATAGTGAATATGAATATGTTGATGTTGATAACCATTTATCTAATGAATTTTCTAAAGCACTTATCCTAGCTCCTAGACAAGAACAATGTGGCTTGGAACATGAACATAGCCCTTGTTTGGATCTTGTGATAGCTCCATCTGCTGTGTTGGATGTTCCTCCTCTAGCATGTTCCCTGCCTTCCTGAAATATTGATCAGCAAGATCGGGGGGTGGATGACGTGCTAGATTAGTTCATTAGCATAGTAGACTCTCTCCTCCTCTCTTGATATCTTTTGTTACTTCTTCTATGTGTTATTCTCATTCTTCTATTTGTTGTCCTTAGTGTTGTCTACTTGAGGACGATGCAAAGCATTGAGATCTCTTTTGGTCTCTCTCATGTTGACTCAAAAGACACGTGTTTCCTTCTTCTAGGTGACTTTCCTTGATTGGGGAATGAAGAACAATTATGCATACATACATATGATATACATGAATTATCATACAGCATACTGACCCCAAGGAAAGCGAAGTCACCTCGTGCTTTGTGTTTTGGGTCTATTATCCTTGGGTTTATCTCACACTTGGGGGCTAAATCTTTGTGATAACGTGCTCCTTTCCCTTCTCATTTCTTATGTGTATCACTACCTTAAAGCAATCACCACCATTGAGGCGTGTGCGATCGCTTTAATGTAGGGGGCATACACCCCGTCCATATCTCTTCAGGATACTTGAAAATTTCTTGACGAACTTAGCTTTGCCTTGAAAATTTTTGGTATTTTTCTTGCATGACTCATAGTGAGGGAACCTTACTACTATCAATCATGGTTCTCCCTCATGATCTTCCCTTTTACTTTGTCAATCGAAGTCGTAAGATCCTTAGTCCACTGGGGGCTTGGTGTATCTTGCCTCCTTGACGTGGTGAAAGTCTTTCAACGTTGTTTCCTTGTACTTTACTGGAAGTATGGGCATACGCTTATACACCCGCTAAAGTGGGGGCTAAATGTAGCATCCTAAAATTGCGACACTTGCAATTTCGACTGCATTTGGGTCTTCACGATGGCAGCGCAACACTGAACCTGAATGGAGACCTTGAAAACTATTTGTGACATCAAAAACTGCATCTTTTCTGCACCTTGGCCTGATCCTCCTTGCACCCTGCTATCCCGGGAGGTGGGACCATGGTGCCCAGTGCCCTATTTTGGGCCCGGTCTCTTGTTGGGCATCGGGTCCTTAAGTTTGCAATTTGATAAATAATGTTCCTAGGTCGGCCTAAGGTCGGAAAAATCAGTCTTCTAACCCTAATTGACAAGTATATAAACTAAATTTCCCCTCTCAGAAAGGGTAGAGATGAAAAAAAAAGGAAAAACATATGTGTGCAAGAGTTGAAAGCGATAGGCAAACATTCAAACATTCAAGCATTCAAGCATTCCTTCAAGCAATTGAGCATTCTAAGTCTCCATTCAAGGCTAGGTTTTGTATTCAAGACAAGGATTCAACCATTGAAGAGGAGATCACTTACAACATACAACATACAACATCATTACACCTTCGCATGTAAGAATACAAACATTCTTACAACAAGGTATCAGTACTTGATTACATTACAAACATTTACATTTACAGCATTCTCATTTCTTGGTTAATTCCAAACCGGGGTTTGACCTGAAGGCAAACCCCTAATCCCTAACCCCCCAATCATCCTCTCTTTTCTGTGTGTAGGTTGCAGGTACACGGCTGTAATTGAAGATCTGGAATCCTTGTGCAAAGACGAACAGATCCCCCTTCGTTTCGTGGATTTTTCGGAGGACCGTGTGCACGCCGGGCACCATCGTCCCGTCAACTTTCGCTCAAACTTACAGGACAGCATCGTCTCGACATTTTACTGCTAATTCCAGGTCCGTAGCTTCATCCCGCGTCTCTATCTCTGTCTACAAGCGAATCTTTCTTACTTTCACATACACTCCTAGTTCAATCCTTCTATCTACATTCTTTACAAAAGAGGGTAGCCTTGCTATCTCAACCCTTGAAACTCATTTATAATTCAATCTTGCATTATGTGGGATTGGATCTTGTGAGTTTCAACCCCTCTTTTGAATGTAAAGTCTCTCCTAAGAGAAAACCGTCAATCCTAGTGACCTCCTTTCTCCTTGGAGTACCAGACCATACAGGTCATACAAAATCAGAAATTCAAAGCAAAAACAATCCAAATGTGAGTAAAAACATAAGAAACCCTTGGCAAATTGAATGCAAACCAAAAGTTGATTAACCCCATATTGGAGATTTTTAGAAGGTTTTATACACAATTTCAAGTTGGTTCCAACCAACTTCCAATGCCATTTCCTTCATGGACGACTTTTGCCTAAAAATGCAAAAGTTGTCATGACAATTTTGACAACTTTTACCTATGAGTGGAAAAACACACTCCAAGGCTCTCAAGGCCTTAAAAATCACTCAAATGGCATCCTAAAATGGATTTAAACCATTTCCAAACATTCTAACAATTTTCCAGGCATCCACCTAGTACAAACCAAAAATTGACATTTTGACAATATTTCAGGATAATGACAATTTTGGATCCTGAGCACAACAAAAGTGTGGACAACCAAACTATGGCTTCAAAAAGCATCATAGGACTTATTCCACCTTATTAAAACATAAAATAACTTGAAATCACACAAAAACTCTAAAATGCAAGAAAAGACAACTTTGAGCTAGGTGCCCTGCACCACCTGCACATGCATTTCTATCTTATCTTAGGGCCCTTAATAGTGACATTTTTGTAATGATTCAGTCTATGGGTGCAAATACTCTACCAAATGCATTTGATGTTGCTATTAGAGCAAAAAATTGCTTAATTCAGGCTGGTAAAATAGCCCCTAGGCCACCAATGCCCATATTTCAAGAAATATAGCCTATTGTACCTCTTTTATAGCCTCCTCTAGTCGATGTCCCACCTTTACCAGCACTAAATTATCAAGTTGCGGTCCAAGCAAATACTGTCACACTCCCAAATCAAGAATTTTAGGAGTTTAAAAATGAAATGAAAACCATGTTCCAAGGCTTTGGTAACAAAATGACCAATATTGAGAAGCAAGTTTTTCAGAACACCAAGCCTTATCAAGCCCCTAATCAGAACAACTAGCAAAACAAGCCTCCTTATCAAGCTGACCCTCAAGGTCAAAGAAGAAATTGTAACCAAAGATCCAATATACCTTACGATCCCAACACTACCAGCACATCTAGAGATATCATCCTAGCTCAAAACAACATGGCATCGGATTATGATTGGTGTTATCCTTGCAATGAACCTCATAATCAAACCACTTGTTCGAATGGTATACTACATCAATCACTCATGGTTCAAAATAATGTTGTTATCTTAGAAGATAGTACTCATGGAACTCATGATCAACAAGTTTCTCATTCTGAAGAAGGCCCGGATGTCACCTTGGTCAATTGGCAAGGTGAAGAATTATGTGGAGTAATTCAGCCACAAGATCATAATCACTCTTACACTTCTATTGCATCCAACACACGGTCCAAAAAGAGAGTCATTGATATAGGACAACAAGCTAATAAAGGCATCAATCAAGCTTCTACAAGCCAACAAGCACCACCTAGACCTCAACCCACTCTGAATACACAAATCCTACCAAAAGGGCAACCAGTGGTCAACAAGGATCAACCAAGAGGTCAATTACATACTGCACAAGTTCAAGAGGAAGCTGTTGTTAAAAGAGGAAAATAGAAGGTTAGTACAAGTTCATTTAATACTTTGGATTAATTGAAAAAGACGCATGTCAGTGTCTCAATGTGGGATTCCTTAGCTCTTCTAGGGCAAAAGTATTTGCTTAAAAATGCCTTGTCTAACATCTCTTTGTCACAAGAGCTTCCTAATGAGCAACCCAAAGTAGTCTTATCCAATGCCCCTCAAGAAAAGAAGGGCCAACAACAAACTCAGAAGGTTAAACCCCCTCCTCTTTATCTGACTTTAATCATAGGTTAGCACCTAGTGCATAAATGTATGATTGATTCGGGTGCAACTACTTCTATCATGCCAAAAAAGATAGTTGATAAGTTGGGTTTGACATATGAGCCTCTTTCAAAAGGGGTAGTACAGCTAGATGGGACAGCAGTAAACACATTAGGTGTGATTAAAAATTTGGATCTCATATTGCATGCATCCCCAAACTTCTCAATCCCACAAGATATCTACATCATAGATCTTCCATCTTACTTTGCTTTATTCTTGTCAAGAGATTTCACAGCCAAGTTGGGTGGGTATTTGTCTTCTGATTGGTCACACATGTTTTTAATAGCAAGATATGGTACCAAAGTGACCATAAAATCAGAATACTTAGCTAATGATCATATAGAGACATACATCCCAAGTGTTGTTAATGCAAATTTGTCTATACAAGAATCTAAAGAACAACCCGATACCCAAGATCCAAACACCCCAATTGAAGGGATACTTGATGTAGTATTACATGAATGGGTAGTAGAGAATGATGAAGAAGATCCATTCAAGCATATGGAAGAATTAGAGCTAGGTGTATACATGATCCATGAAGAAGGTGTCGTTGTCCCTAATCTTGAAAAGGGTGACAATCAATTGTCCAATCAGCAGGGTGAACAATAGAACAATGAATTGTGGCAACTCTATTTTGATGGCTCGAGGGGCAAGGTTGGTTCCGGAGGTGGTGTTATGTTAATCTCTCCTGAAGATAAGAAATACTTTTTAGCCTTTAGATTTTTTTTAACTATATTAATAATACAGCTGAATATGAGTCACTTGCACATGGATTGGAATGGGCTAGAAAAAGAAATGCAACGTATTTGCAAGTATTTGGGGATAGTGAGCTAGTGGTAAATCAAGTAAGAGGTGTCAATGTGACTATAAATGATGTCCTAAAAATGTATGAGCATAGGATATGGGACTTAATTGAAGAATTTGATGCTTTCAATATGTTGTCTGTGCCTAGAAATCAGAATAAGGAAGCAGATAAGTTGGCTGCCTTGGGTGCTCAATTTGACATACCAGATGAGGTAAGCAAGATTGAAAGACAACAATATGTCAAAGTGGTTGTTAGGCCCTCAATTCCAGATAATAGTGTCAATTGGCAAGTCTTTGATTCAAATGAACAAATTATTAATTTTCTTATTGAAGAGGCTGAATTTGCAGTTGGTAGTCAGCATAAATTTTTAAAGCAATATGAAAATCAAATTCTTCAATTGAAAAGTAATAAGCTGCCAAAGGGATTGGTAACCCTTGAGTTAATCTTTAACACTAATGATCAGGTTAAAAAGGAAAAAGGTAGCATTTTGGTTAAAGAGGAGCACTATGAACCTATTAAGATCTTCAGAGATAAGTTATTAAAGCTTGGAAAGGTATGTACAGATGAAAAGAAACAGATTTTTGTTTTCCTTTGTCAAGAGTTCAATGACGTGTTTGCATGGCAGTATGAAGATTTGAAGGGATTCAACCCCACATTAGCCCAACACACCATAGAGTTGGAAGTTGATGCCAATCCTATGAGACAAAAGCAAAGGCCCCTTAATCCAAAACTCGAGCATCTCATGAAGATAGAACTAAACAAGTTGATCCATGGTAATATCATCTTTCCCATAAAGCATACATCTTGGGTTTTAAATTTGGTTCCCGTAAGAAAGAAGAATGATGAGCTTAGACTTTGTGTAGATTTTAGAGATCTTAACAGAGCTTCTCTAAAATATCATTACCCACTATCATCAATGGAGCAGATCTTACAAGTAGTTTCAGGTTCAGATAGATTTTCACTACTTGATGGTTATTCTGGTTATAATTAGATTCTGGTAAAAGAGGATGACCAATTTAAAACTGTCTTTACTATAAAATGGGGAACAATGGCATATTGGAAAATGCCTTTTGGTTTGTCTAATGCAGTAGCAACCTTTCAGAGGGCAATGGATATGGCCTTCCAAGGTCTTATAAATAAATTTGTTTTGGAACCATTTTTTCAAAGCATGGGGAAGAGCACTTTTCTCACTTAAGGCAGATTTTTGAAAGGTGTAGAGAATATGGAATATCTTTAAATCCCAAAAAGTGCATTTTTGCTATACACGAGGGTAAGTTGTTGGGCTATATTGTCTCCAAACAAGGAATAACCATAGATTCAGAGAGGGTAAGTACTATTTTAGCTTTTCCTTTACCTGCACATAGGAAAGGCCTTCAAAGCTTTATAGGCAGAATCAATTTTGTAAGAAGATTCATCCCCAATATAGCATTTCTTTTGAAGTCATTGACTAGTATGCTTAAGAAAAATGTTACTTTCAGCTAGTCCAAAGAGGCTAAGAATAATTTTGAAGAAATCAAGACTATCATAGCATCAGTGCCTACTTTGATTAATCCAGACATTGCAAAGGATTTTATATTATATGTTTTTGGTACTTTTGATATTATTTCAGCTATGTTGATTCAATAGAATGATGAGGGATTGGAGCAGCCAATAGTATTCTTCAGCCAAGGCCTCGAAGGGTATGAACAAAATTATTCTTTTGTTGAGAAACATGCATTAGCGGTCATTAGAAGTCTAAAGAAATTTAGACACATGCTTTCAAATAGAAAAATTCACCTAACGGTTGCTCATCCTAGTATAAAAGACTTTTTGTTAAATAGAGATCTTAATGATAAAAGAGCTAGTTGGATCACAAAAGTGATGGAGTATGGTGTCAATATAAAGGTAACGAAGCTTATTAGAGGTAAGGGACTATTTGAATAGCTTACTGATCACATAGAAAACGGTGAACAAAAGAATGAAGAAGTTGTCCTAATTCATGAAGATGTAACGAGCCAATTTTTGTAGCAACACCTCCTACTATTAGGCCCAATATAGAAAGCTAATGTACTAAGAGGGGAGGGGTGAATCAGTACTCCAAAACTTTTCTCTGATAATAACCTTACTGTTATGCATAGACAAAATAGTGCAGTAACATAAAATAAAACTATAATCAACAGATAACAATCATACATGATTCACTCCATAACACATATATTTTGGTCATGCAGAAACTCTTGGTTAAAGAGAAAAACTACGGTGGGGATGGCACCCACAACTTCACTACTGCAATAATAAAGAATGCTTGGTTAAAGCTACATTTAGCTATTTCTGATAGCTTACCCTGTTAGGGGTATCAAGATCAGTTAGATCTACCTTACTAAAGGATTTTTTTACAACACTATATAAGTGTGGCACCTGGTTAAAGGATTTACAATTTGTAGACTTGGTTAGAGTCTTTCACCCTGTTAAAGGTTTCTCTTACAACTTCAAAATATTACAATAAAATAATTACAAATATTTGCAACTTTACATCTGAAATGCTAAAGCAGATTCTATGTGCTCTGAATAAGATTACCTAGCTTATAGCATACCTCGGTAACCCATAATGAAACTCGGTAAACCCTTCTATTTACTCTATTCTTCGACTGTTCACTGATAACCTTCTCGGTGACCTCTCTGTGTCTCTGTAACAGTCTTCCTTCATGCATACACTCTGTTATCTCTTATTGCATCTCATATATCTAACACTAGAATCATGTTGTATAAATAGATCTCTTACAGCGGTGATCTGATTCATTGCTTCGATCTTACAAAATATTCTTCGAATGAATAACTAAAAAAAATATCTCATTGGTTAGATTGACCTTGTAATCATGCACAATCTCATAGTGCAATTCCCAATGCAAAAATGGTTAGATGTGCCTCAATGTTGTAACACGTTTTCATGTGCATGTCCAGGTTCAATGTATATGGTAAAACATTTCACTCGGTGAATATCAATTCGGTGAGTTAACTTTACCACTCGGTATCCATGAAACTTTACTCGGTAAACAGCTCAGTGAATACTGCATTCTGTGACTGCTTTGTTCTGTAACCGACTAGACTGTTCGTACCGACTTCTCTGAGTGTACCGACTGCATGATTCGGTAATAATAATCGACTAGAATATATAGTATGACTTTGGATATGAAACTAATGGCAATTTGATAAGTAGTAACAATCTCCCCTTTTGACATTAGTTGAGATGTTTGACAAAAACTACTTACAAATTCATAACTCAAAAAATATATACTTGTCAAGATGACTATACTTGACAATATGTACAATAGTCAATAAAATAGTATATGCAGATATACTCCCCTTATCATTATCCTGTACATAACTCTAAATTTTTCTTGTTTGGTTCTATTCTGTACTTGTGTGCTCTGAGTGCTCTATATATTCTACTCGGTATACTCCCCTTGTATACAATACTCAAAATTGTGTTATCAAAACTGTACTACTCTCCAAGTGTAGAATTACTCCCCCTTTGCTAGGCTTTCCTCTTTGTAGTATCACAAGCGTAGAATTACTCCCCCTTTGCTGGGCTTTCCTCTTTGTAGTATCATAATATTACTCCCCCTTTTTGACAAACATTAAAAACTTAATTTCCATCCGGAGGCGGTAACTAATCAAAAATAGTCTTATACTTGGTCCGAGCGTCGGTGAGGGTGACTGAGAGTGAGGCCTTGAGACTTTCCATAAGGGAGTTTTGTGCTTGAATATCAGATAAGAGTGATATCAAGCCATCAAGAGTGCTTCCCTCTTGTGTAGTTGATAAGCTTGTAACTCGGTTGAGCTGCTCCTATACTAATGAGAGATGAGGAAGGAATAATGTTTGAAGGGTCATTATATCCATCCTAATTTTATGCTCTTTATTCCTCAATTCTAACTGTTGAGCCATGAGCTGTTGTAGCTTTTTGTAAAAATTATGAACTAAATTGGGCTCAGTGGTCAACTTAGATGAGAGATCGGTGATCTCTTTCTCAATTGCATCAGTTTTATTTTTTATATCTTTAACAAATAAAGAAAATGTACATAATTTCTGGAATAAATAAAGAATGTGCTTGAGCTGAGGGGACAACTCAGCAATGAATTTGACAAGTTTTACTTTGCCAACAGCAATTGATTTTTGTACTTCCTCTATCATTTTTGTTGTAAGCTCTTTATCCTTGAGCTTGCTTAAGTACTCGGATGCATCAACTCCAGATGTTTCAATCTGATTAAGGAGTTCATCCAACTGGATATGGATGGCTGCATCGGTTGACACTGTTTTTGATGGTAGCATTTCTGTGAGTAGTGTCCTAACCTTCTGAAGTACTTTGTTCTTTTTCTGTATGGCCAGTTGCTTCTCCTATTCAGCCTTTGCTTTGCATAGTTCACCGAATTTAGTGAGTGCTTGCCCTTTCAATTTGGAAATGTCTACATTGGGCAACACGATCGGTTTAGATAAGTCAAATTTAAAACCATGCTTTCTCACCTTCTTCTCTTTTCCTTTGATCTGTGGCACTAAGACAAGTGCTTGTGAGGCTTGCTGACCCTTGGTAGGTTGCTCAGTAGATGCAACACTTTGGTCTGTACCTGTAGCAGTTGCAGTGTCTTTGGGTGGTTTAGTGCTAGGGGTCTCAGCTATAATATATGCAGTGCTTGTTTGTGCTTGAGATGTTTGATCTTGGGTTGTGTCACCTGTAGCTTCAGATTTGTTGCCTTCGATAGCTTGCTCGGTGTCTTTGGGAGCTTCGGTTGAGACTGGGGGCTTCATCGGCGGATAAGGCTGAACTTGTTCTAAGACAGATTCACTAGAGACAAGTTTTGCATATGTGGGTGCCTTCAATCATTTCCTGCTCCGATGTTGCTTCATCCATTACATCTTCATCAATTTGTATAGTGTCAACCGGGTCTGGACCTTGCTCGATGACATTTGGATCTTGCTCAATGACATCAACAATTTCAATTTGAGATTGTTCACCGACATCCTTTTGTTTGAAGATCTCCTACCACTTGGCTTTAGTCTCATTTTCCACATCAATATATAGCCCATTCATCAATTTTAAGGCTCTCTATTTCACAAGAAATTTTGAATTGTATGTGGACAAATGCTCTTTGATTTCAGCTACGGACATGTCAGGAAATAGATGGACTAGACTTCTTTCTCTTATTTGTCTCTCTGAATCCATTGCATATTTCCATCTGTTGTCAATATGTGAGTAGAGTTCACTCAAAAGTGACTTTGCTAGTTCTAATGGTGCTAACCGAAACTTCAGAAGTGTAAATATGATAGCTTCTTCAATCTGTCGTTTCTCATCATTATTCCTAGACTCATACTTAACATATCTAAATCCTGCAAATCCACCATATTCTTTGAGATTGGCACAAAAGTTTTCAACACTGTGAATGTTTACCTTTTTGCTTTTCACAACCTAGAATTTGTTTGCATCATCAGACTCTGTATCACTCGACTCTTTTGCCAAAATGAGTCTCCGAGTATATTTCTTGTAAGTCTTAGTTACCTTAGGAATGGCAACAGTCTTTTGTTTCTTGCTCGATGATGCAGGTGATGCTCTGGTGTTGGGTCTCTTTGTTGGTGGAGTCGGTAGGGCCTTTGTGATGTCCTGTTTCTTTCTTTTTAGAACTTTTCCCTTTGGCAACTTTGTGCTCAATGTTATTGCAGCCTCCTGTGCTTTTGATTCTTCCTCGGTAATGGCAAGATTGCCTTTGACAGGTGTAGAGGAGGATTCTTCTTTGAATTTCTCAGATAAAGCCTTTATCATCTTTGTAGCTTTTCTTGTATCCTTAGGAACTACAATGCTCATTTTTACTTTCTCCTTCACCTCTTCATAGGTTCCATACCTTAGTTCAGCTGCATGCCTTGGTAATGATAGATAGGCATCAATTTGTTGCTATGTGATATCATAATCAATTTCATAACCCATTGGTTGCAATGATTGAATCCTCGGTTCAACAGCATTTACATAGCAATAATCAGTGTCGACTTCAAAACATATATTGTCCTTCTATTTTTTGACCAGCTATGGTGGGATCTTGTACCTATTGTGCATTTTCTCTTGGAATTTGCTAAAGTAATCATCCATGATATCATTAAAGTTATCTCCTAACTTCTTGATGTAGTCATTGATCTGATGGGTGATAGGTCGGTGTAGCTCCCATACTACTTTACCGACTAAGGGAAAGAACTTCTCAAAATAGAAAAACATACATACAAGTAGTGAACCGAAATTTAGTGTGTTTGCCAAGTTGTTCTTCTTCGGCTTCCTTATTGTGTTCAGGTTCTCAAAAAAGTTCTTTAGTAGCACTTCACATAAGTCTACTTTCATTCCCTTCTTTACTATTTTGTAGGCCAGGTCCACTGCAGCACATGGTACACTATTTTCCCTTGTAGATTGGAAGAAACAATAACCAATAACTCTGATTGCAAATTTTGGTTCAGCATCAGTGACATTATTCAATTTTAGTCCTCGGTAATTGGATTCTACTCCGGTTAGACTGATTAGCTCCTTTTGTGATATCATTTTCTATGCATGAGCATGATCGTAGATGGGATATCTGGTGATCAGGTGAATGACTTCCTTCATGATCTTGAATGGTTGAGCTTGTAGCCACGTGAAATGATCATGTACTCTACTCAATACAAACTTAACCCATTGGGGTTTGAACACACGGGAATAGACTAGGGCTTCAGTTAAATCCTTGATTCTGATATGCTCAAATTTGCTATCCAGTTTGCCATCAGTGCACAGTTCATCATATGTGTCACTAATCTCTACATGATCAATTTCCTCAACACAGCATTTGGTAAAGAATCTGACATCTTTTACCAACAAGACTCGATCCGGGATGAGTGAAAATGCAGTTTTATCATCCGGTTCTGAGGCAACTTTAGGAGTTAGGGAATATTTCAGCGAGGGCTTCTCCACATTTTGGACAACTACAGGGTCTTGGATCTTGGGCGCCATGTTAGATTTCGGGTAATATTCAACAAGTTATCCTTAGGGTTTACAAGTGACTGACTCTTCACACTCAGTAGACAATAGCAATTTGACTAGATCGGAAACCAGCTAAACAGTGTGAATACATTGATGTAAATACCTCGAAATTCGCTCTAAATGAAGTTTGATCACTTTGATTCACTCTGCTCTGCTTCTCGAAAACTTGGGTGAATGAAAATGACCGCGAAAACATTTTTAAGTACTCAAAAATACCTTATTGGGCTCCATGCAAGTTAGGTCAAGATATTAAATGCACTCGGTCCACCTTTTACCGATTTACTCCATTTTCTGTTTTCACCGAGTACCCAACTTAGCTTCATTAACCGACTTGACAGGTTTCCTATATAGTATATAAACTGACTAATTGCATCTTAACTATGCAGATTTTGAATTTTGTACATAATAGAATAGGAACTATTATGATTCAACTTTTAAAGAATGCAGTCGCTTCATACCTTTTCTTGACTAATTTGAAATAGGTGCACCTAACTCGGTAGGTAAGGTGCTTTCTTCATCAGAAATAATTTCTTTCTTTTTCTAAATCATCTTGAATTTTTCTTTTATCTCTTCAGTGTCTCTTCTCGGTTGATCTCTGCAATCTCCAGCTAAATGTCCAGCTTTGTGACAATGAAAACATGCCATACCGGGATTTCTTCATGATCTCCGGTTGTTCATTCCAAATATTATAAAATAGTTGGCACTTATATGTCCATATCTTCCACAACATTCACACCATATCCTTGTATTGTAATCCCATGGTACTGCTGCATATTGTCGGTAAGGATCTATGTGAGTTCGGTAACCTCCAGTGTTTGCTTGGTGTGGATACTTCATGTAGTTCTTTTGCTTAAACCAGCACTTCTCGGTACTATGTCCATATCTATTGCAGTTTTTACAGAACCCTTTGAATTTTGCCTTCTGATAGTTGTTAATAGACTTTGTCCTACATTGATTAGGTGTGTGACCATATTTATTGCAATTATAACAATATCCATTGGACTTAGAGATATTCGGTTGCTTACCTTTTCTGATCTGGCATATGTTGGCAGTATGACCTTGATTTCCACAGTAGTAGCAAATAGGCTTCTTCCTTTTGATGTTATTCCTTTTTCCAGCTTGTTTTGATGATTCTCCTCTCTCGATAGTATGAATTCCTTTCTCGGTAGAGTCTTTTCCTTTGTAACCGAGTCCTCCATCTTTGTAGAGTCTTCTTGTACTCAGTTGTTCATCCAACATCTTTGATGCTTCATAACTTTTCTCCAATGATTCTTTGGATTTCAATTTTGTTTCAAGTTCACCAGTCAACCTTGATACTTCAAGTTTCAATGATTGATTTTCATCATTCTTTATAATTGCTTCATGATGTGCATAACCTAGTTGATCTGCCATATTTTGTTGAGTACCAGTTAACCTTATGATTTCATCATCCTTTTCAGATACTAGAGCTTCAAGTTGTTGTTTTTCTCTTTGTAGATTTCTTGCTTTATCCTCAGCTATCCTTAATGCATCTAGATTTTCAGTCATTTGTGTACTAAAATGTTCATGTTCTCTTTTCATTGCTTTTAGTTGATCAACCAATGCTTTGTTCTTTTCTTTCAACATTCCAATCATTTCTTCAATCTCTTTAGATATACTATTCTCAGATGATGTCTCGATTTGTTCTACTAGCTCTTGAGAATCCTGCAAGTCATCAGATAATCTTCTTCTTACTTTCAGAGATTTTTGCATTTACCTCTGCATGTTTGCAATCACTTGATTTACATTATCCAGCTTTTCTTGAAGATGCACAATCCTCCGAGATTGTTTGTAGCCTTCCATTGCTAAGATCTTTCTCTTTAGGTAGTTAAACCCTTTTCCAAGATTCAAGCTCTGATACCAATTGTTAGGCCCAATATAGAAAGCTAATGTACTAAGAGGGGAGGGGTGAATCAGTACTCCAAAACTTTTCTCTGATAATAACCTTACTGTTATGCATAGACAGAATAGTGTAGTAACATAAAATAAAACTATAATCAACAGATAACAATCATACATGATTCACTCCATAACACATATATTTTGGTCACACAAAAACTCTTGGTTAGAGAGAAAAACTGCGGTGGGGATGGTACCCACAACTTCACTACTGCAATAATAAAGAATGCTCGGTTAGAGCTACATTTAGCTATTTCTGATAGCTTACCCTATTAGGAGTATCAAGATCAGTTAGATATACCTTACTAAAGGATTTTTTTACAACACTATATAAGTGTGGCACCTGGTTAAAGGATTTACAATTTATAGACTTGGTTAGAGTCTTTCACCCTGTTAAAGGTTTCTCTCACAACTTCAAAATATTACAATAAAATCATTACAAATATCTACAACTTCACATCTAAAATGCTAAAGCAGATTCTATGTACTCTGAATAAGATTACTTAGCTTGTAGCATACCTTGGTAACCCATAATGAAACTCGGTAAACCCTTCTATTTACTTTGTTCTTCGACTGTTCACTGATAACCTTCTCGGTGACCTCTCTATGTCTCTGTAACATTCTTCCTTCATGCATACACTCTGTTATCTCTTATTGCATCTCATATATCTAACCCTAGAATCATGTTGTATAAATAGATCTCTTACAGTGGTGATCTGATTCATTGCTTCGATCTGACAAAAGATTCTTCGAATGAATAACTAAACAAAATATCTCATTGGTTAGATTGACCTTGTAATCATACACAATCTCATAGTGCAATTCCCAATGCAAAAACGGTTAGATGTGCCTCAATGTTGTAACACGTTTTCATGTGCATGTCCAGGTTCAATGTATCTGGTAAAACATTTCACTTGGTAAATATCAACTCGGTGAGTTAACTTTACCACTCAGTAGCCATGAAACTTTACTCGGTAAACAACTCAGTGAATACTGCGTTCTGTGACTACTTTCTTCTGTAACCGACTAGATTGTTCATACTGACTTCTCTGAGTGTACCGACTGCATGATTCGATAATACTAACCAACTAGAATATATAGTATGACTTTGGATATGAAACTAATGGCAATTTGATAAGTAGTAACACCTACAAGTTGGGTGCAAGAAATGATGAATTTTCTTCAAACTGGTGAGTGTCCTAATGGCCTGAACAATGCTAAACAAAGATACTATAGACTTCAATCTATCCCTTATATCATTTTGGATGGAATTTTGTTTAGAAAACATTTTAATGGTGTATTCTTAAGATGTGTAGATTCAGATCAAATTGACAAAATATTAGAGGAATTCCATAAGGGACCGGTTGGTGGTCACTTTGCACCATGGACTATAGCATTAAAGATCATGAAGGCGAAATATTTTTGGCCTGATTTGCATAAAGATGCATATGCTTGGGTAAGGAAATGTAAGAATTGTGTAGTATTTGCAGGCAAAGAGAAGATGGCATATTTACCCCTGCAACCTGTTCAAATTGAACAACCATTCATGAAGTGGGGTCTTGATTTTATCAGAGTCATCAATCCACCTTCAAGTTCTGGGCATAAATGGATCTTGACAGCCACTAATTACTTTACCAAGTGGATTGAAGCTGTACCCTTGAAGGAGGCAAATGAAAGTGCAGTCCTAAACTTTTATCAAGACTTAGTAGCAAGGTTTGGTATCCCTGATTCTATTATTTAAGACAATGCATTAGCTTTTGTAGGATTTAAGATTACTGATTAGGTTGTCTAGAACATCATATATTTTAGTACTTTGTCCAATTACTACCCTTAAGGTAATGGACAAGTTGAGTCTACTAATAAGAACTTGATTAGGATAATCAAGAGGACAATAGAAGATAATCAGAGAACATGGCACACTCAGCTGAAAAATGCATTGTGGACTAATAGAATCATCCCTAAGAGAGCTACAGGTATATCTCCTTATGTCCTCATTTACGGTAAAGAGGCAAGACACCTAATTTCAGTTGAAATGCCTACACTAACTCTAATTAGAGAGCTAGAAATGTTGCAAGAAGAACCCATGCAGGTTAGGTTGGCAGAACTAATGGAGTTGGAGGAGGTAAGAAAGCAAGCAATGTTGGCTACTGAAAATCATCAAGCTCAGATGAAGAGGACTTTCGATAGGAAGGCAGCTCTGAGTGTTTTCAATGAGGGAGATTTAGTTTTGAAATGGGATGAATTAAAAAGTAAGCTTGGAAAGCATACTAAATTTGACATCATATGAGATGGCCCATACATCATTACTGAGAAAAAAGCAACATAATGCTTTTCATCTTTCAAAGTTGAATGGTGAAACCCTTCCAATCCTAGTTAATGGGATTCATCTCAAAGCTTGCCTTTGACATTTTATTTAGGTTAATAAGTGTCGATGCACTTTTTGTTTTCCTTTTTTGTTGTTCTGAGTTTCAATAAGTGCTCATGCACAGTTTTGTGGTTTCTATTTTAGGCAGCACCACTTGTTTTGTTTTTTTTTCTTTCCTAGTTTTCATGTTTTTGTTTTGTTGGCATGTTGCGAAGAAGCTAAATTTCAAGAAGTTCCATTTGGAGAGAGGGCTGAGATAACTCCATAAGCCCAATGGATAAGGCATGACTGGTCTATAGTGTTTAGCAGGCAAACACTCCGCAGAGGTTGCCAAAAATGTTACCAATTTTTTGCACATGCTAAATTTAGTGACCTAATGAGGCCTTGCTTTCATTCATATTAAGAAAGTGCCAAGAAAATCAGCAAATATCAGGTCAAATCGTTAGCAAGAAATCAGATATGCACTATTTTTTTTTAACTTGTTTCCTTCATGTGCAGATAGAGGAAAAGTAAAATACAACATGTGGGTCAAAATGTGGCTCCCAAGAGGGTTGAGCCCAACATGCTGATGGAGATGAGTTTCTTTGCAGTTTTTGAATTTTTGCCTTATCGGTAAGACCTACCCCGATCGGCAAGACTTACCCCGATGAGAAAGCATAGGCATGGAGCAGTTGTATTGGGTATCAGCAGGAAAGGTTTTCCCCTACATAGATGCCCGATAGAAAAGTGGATGGATCGGAGTAAGTCATTGGCTATCGGAAGGAGCTATTTAAGTTATCCTGATGACTCGATGGAAAGGTCCAGGCGTGGTCCATTTATCCCACACTGGTTGCGAGGAGGAGAATTTCAATATTTAAAGGCAAAGCCCCACACATATTAAGTGTCTAAGCTTAAGGGATTTTGGCAGGTTTTGCAACTCAGCGTTGGTGGGCCCCCCACATGCGTGCGCATTTCAGAGCAGCCAAATTTTGTAGTAAAAGGTGGTTAACCAGCCTGCAAGTCCAAGAAGAGCAGACGATGGTGCAAAATATCTGACGGTCATCGCTATACCGCTATTTGAAAGCGCTCGACTGTTAATCTCCATGACTTAGCGACTAGTGAGGTGGCATCTAGGTGAAACTTGAGGTGGCGCCCGGGTGGATCATGTGGTAAAGTAGAGTCTAACACATGGTGACATGCAGCAGAAGGGCATGAAGATCAAGGAAGATCGAACGATGGAGTGAAATTACAAGGATATCCATGATTGTCGCTATATTGCGTTCGTGATCTACCTGGAATGAATACCCTCGGGACAAGTGGCAGACAGGTGGTGCCCAACTGATGGCCACCTAGATGCATAGACAAACCAAAGGGTGACTTATCAAGAAGACTTTGGCATCGATGGATGTCTAAATGGATTCACCAAAGGCATCGGTTCTATCAAAATAAGAGGTATTGATGAAACTATAGTTTTGATGAGACATGAAAACAATTCGCCGAGGGAGGCAGTTTGGCCAAAAGAATAATATCGAACAAACCAAGGTGGGTCCAACTCCAGTGGTTGACACATGGTGACATCGTGGCATAAATGAGAGCCACTTAGAGAGACTAAAGATCAAGCAAATCAACAACATGTCCGAGTTTATCTGACGTCTGTCGCTATGTCATGGTTGGAAGATGATCATCGAATACTTACCGCGACTTTGCAACAAGGAACGTGCGAAAAAGGTGAGTGAGACAAGGAGATAAGGAGCAAGCACGTTGGAGATGATCCAATGGTTGTTGCTAATCTGCAATGCAAAGATGATCGACAATTACATATCACAGATCAATGACAAAGAAAGCATAAGTCCAATGGTGGGGCCCAACAAAGAATTTTGAGGAGTGCTACCATCAGCTATCAGAACAACCGGTTTTACCCTACCCCGATGCTCGATGAGTTTGCATAAGGCCGAGAAGGAGCCATCAGATATTGGCATAAGTTTTTTCCACCTACCTTGATAACCCAATAGGAAAGCATATTGTTTGGGAGTGCGACATCGGATATCAGCGAGAGTGTTTTGACGCTACGTTGATAACCTGATAAGAAGGTGCATGAGTTGTAAATTGTTTGTAGACGAGTTGTAAACTATCTGTAGACTAGTTCTTGATCATTCTTTTCCTGGTTTTAGCAGAGAATACATTCTTGTAGCTCATGTACAATTTTGTGACTAAATACTGAATAAAATTATCAGATTATGCCTTATATCTTTGGAGTTCATTTTCTTATTCATGATTGAGAGCTAATTTATTGTGTTATTGTCTAGATAAACTTTAAATTTTTTGTCTCATTTGTAAGTCGCAGTTTGTGCATTATGATAAATTGGTTCATTTGGTTGATTTTGAAAGTATTCTTTCCTTTCAATTTCTTGAAGTTTAAATCCTTTGCATGAAATATTTATGTGTTATGAACCAGAAGTCTATTTGTGTAGATTGGTGTTTTTAGGAGTGTATTTCTATCATTTTGAGATATCATATTGATGCTTCACCTTAGTTTAGCATTCACAAGGTCATTCTATTTTCAATTTTAGTTTTCCTATCCCTTTTCTTGGCAAAGAATTTAGAGTTATTCACAGGGAACCAGCCCTTCATCTGGAGGTTAAATCTCACTATAGGAAACCCATAGGCCTAAGAATTATCCCATATGTCACCAAGTTGCTTGAGCTTTCAGCTTGTGCATTACGGGTGCAATTTGAGAGACAACGGGAATTAGAGGTAGAATTATCATATGCCTAATGAGCATCTCTTCATTGAAAATTTTATGACAAGTTTTAAGTTATTACTATTACAATTGAAGGGTTGTTAAGAAAGGAAAACTTATGGAGAGTACATTTTTTCCTAAGTACAATGGTACTTTTTAGTTTTTCCCCTCTACATTTGATACCACTATAGATTCCATAGGCTTTTAATATAAGATGCTCACTTTTGAATTTATTGTCGGCATCTTACTAGTGAATATGCTAAAGTTAATTTGTTAGATTTTCTTCCTTGTTATAAAATTCAAGCATTGATTGATCAATTTTCCAAAGGAAGTTATAGAAATAGGAAAATCCTAAGAAAATTTTGACTCTTACTAGTAAGTGTATAGCTACAAGTCCAAAGTTTACTCAACCTCTTTCTTCTTAGTCTAATGAGAGTTTCTTTAAGATAAATAAAAGGTTAGTTGGACTTACAATTTTTGTGGTAAACTTGGCCATGATGAATCCAATTATTGGAAGCATTGAAGGATGTCATGGAATAAGAAAATATTTCTATGACCAAACCTTCTTGAACTAGTAAAAAGAAATTCATTCCTGCATAGGATTTGCATGCATCAATAACTAGTTGGGTACTTGAGTCAAGTAATTTACACCATGTAAACCATTCTCCTAATATTTTTCCATCACTTTTTGAAACTAGACTTTGAAAGATTATAGTTGAATTCTTTTCATAGCTTGTGGTTTTTGGATTAGGCAATGTGTAGTTTACAAAAGGTTGCATTAATAATGTTCACCTTGTTCCCAGAAACTTATCCTTAGATATTATATTTATCATTTGAGTGATAATAAAACAACAATTTTTCCTTCACATTATTAGGTCGTTAAAGAGTTACAAGATCTAGAAATCATGGTTGCTTTAGGAATCCAAATCAAGGTTTTTTACGAAATCTAGATCATGGTACCTATTTGTATAGTTTAAGATTTTCTTCTTTAGGATAATTGGTCATTTGTCATGCTAATTCTTTGAGTATAATTTTAGATGAAATATTTAGTCATTCTCAGATTTTGTATAGAAAATAGAACTTAACATTAACACTTGGTTCCCTACACCTATAAAAAAATGGTATTAGTGATTGAAAAGATCATATTTTGTGAGATATGGTTGAAGTGTAGTTAAAATTGGATGTGGTGGAAAGAATTTCCTCAAGTAGCATAAATCCAATGTAGAGAGGTTGGTGTCCATTCCATAGACTTTGGATTTCATATACTTTGTATCGTGCAATATTTTTGACATAAACATTAAGTCAGTTTAGACATTGTCAATGGAAGAATGATAATACCAAGTATTTGTACCCGTTAAGGTACAAATGGAGCCAATAGACTGAGCCAATAAGTGGTCTAGGAGCATCTTGGGTTAACCTAATTATAATTGTGTCAACATCTCATTTTAGGCAACAAATTTTAGAGTCTACATGATCAATAGATGTTCTAAAGATAATTTTCTGGTTTCTTGATCATTCTTTAGTTCTTTCTAACTACAAAGAAAAAAAATTCCCACTTCATGCCAGTACTGAGTCAAAATATAATTAAAACATGTATTTTATCCTTTTTGAAGCTATAATAAATGATAAGTTTTGAATTGTAATGAGATATGTGAGGGTTCTCTAACTTCTCTAATTCTATATATTGAATAGTTTTTTATTAAAGATAAAAGACAAGTTTTTAAAGTGACCCTGAAATCCTATACATGAAAATGTTGCATTAAAACAAGACATCAACAAACCAGCAGCCAAACATCAGCAACGCAACATGAGACAAAACAAAAACAAAGCACGAGAAAGAGCTACTATAATTCCATCAAGATGTGAGCAGCTTCAATGTCTTTCTAAATCAGGTGATGATGAAGATTAACCACACCACCTCTTGGATAATCTTATTCTGGTCCTCCATAGGCTTAACCTGGCTACGAGTTCTAATGGAAGGCCCTTGCAGTTCAGAAGTAGACATTTTACCTTTATCAAAATGAAAAACATCACCTTTTTAACCTTTACCAGATGTACCAATTTTAGCATCAGTTCTTTTACCTTTCTTCTTTTAATCCCAAGTCTTCAGATCCTTCACTTTGTTATTGAGAATCTGCAGACCTTTAGCACTATCTCGAATAGTAGCTTTGCTAACATTCACCACTGTTTCCAACTTCTTATGCACTTTGTTTATGATGTCCTCTAGCAGTTTAATCCTACCTTCAAAATTATTTCTCATGATGTTGATTTACTTGGCCGCCACCTCTAAAATGACAAGAGTGCCACAAAGCACCATCTTTAGCCATGCCAATGATATCATTGATATTGACCTTACTGCCATTGAAATCAGAAATTTCATCCTCCGCAAGCATTTGCTGATCAACATTCTAATTGGGAATAAACCCCTCCCTTTCAACATTATCCTCCTCTCTACCAATATCCTCTTCAAGATTTTGCTCATCTTGCAGAATCTGCCTACCTTTCCCCACATCATCTTTCTTAGCCACCCTAGAAGCTTCAACCTTACCCCTGCTAGGGACATATTTTCTTCTTTTTCCCACTCCAGAATCGTGATCATCCTCCTCCCTCAATGAAAGAACCATTTGTCGAAGAAACATGGGACTTGAACGTTTTTTTGGGCTTTCTTATGGGAGACATACTTCAACTCATCTTCTTCATCCTCTACAGCCCATTCCTCTTCCCCGTCAAAGGATTTATCCTCTAGATCAGTGATCATGTCCGAAAAGTACACATGGTTATACATATAAACTACGACAATGTTTATTGTTTCTTTGTGACATAATATGATCATTTAAGAGGATATTGTAAGTTAAAGAGCGCAGCTACGAAGCATGCAAGCTACGCCGGTGCGGTCACTGAAACTCCCAATTTTTACAAGCTGCCCCAGTAAATCCACAAAGTTATTTAAAACTTTTCTGTTATCCAGGGTCGGCAAAATATAGTGTGAACAACAAGAAGAAAACAAAAAACCAGTGATACATCTAATAGTAAAGTTAGATGCTTTTGGAACAAAGCCAAATAGTAAAGTTATTTTTGGTGAAGTGGGTAGCTTTTGCCCACATTTACATGGTGAAAGAATAACATTACCCACAGCAGTTGGAGATGATGGGTTTGCATTCACATTTTGTAGTGGTGCTCGCAATTATCATGTTTGCTTTGCAAGCGAAGTTGAAAATGGGAAAGTTAAAAATAAACGATTTGCATTTCTATTTCCATGACAAAACGTGATGAGCATTCGCTACATCGACCAAAAATTTGGCCATTTCTTCGGAGCAGCGATGGTGATTGACGACAATCCCAACTCCAAATTTTTAGGCATGCAAATTTTATACTTAAGCCTTTATCTCCACTTTGGTTGACCATTGAAGGAGGCCAGCCTTGAATCTCACACATTAAGTTGATATTTTAAATTCTTTCTAATCCTCCTTTCTTTTCAAACAGTTTTTTTTTAATAGAACAAGTTGTGATTTTTTTAAATTTAAATAGAATTTATTATAATAATAATTGAAAAAAATCTAATAAGAATAGGTAAATTAAATGAAAGGTATAGTATTTTTAAAACATCCTTGTTTTCAATTATTTATGGTGTAATATTTGTGATGAAGAAAATCCATCTACTACACCACCTATTATTAAAGAAATACAGTATGACACTAAGAATTTAGAAACCCTAGCTTTGATATAAGGGCTTACATTTAAGGAGGTGTGTTTCAACACATGTACAAGGGTGAAAGTTAGTTTGGGACACCCTTAAAAATGTACAAAATCTATATGATTCTCAATTAGACTTGTAGTTCATTTGGTTGTAGTTGAAGTTATTTGATCTTGAATATAGAAGGGTTATATCATAAATTTGGCTGCTAAAATTTGAGTCATAAATAAGATGTCAATGCTATTAGTTGACAAGTTGATATCTATCTTATACACTTTATAAAAGCACTCATTCCAAATAATTTGACTTATTTGGAATATCTACATGAAGTAATCAATTGATGACCACCTCTTTAAATCAATTAGTTGAAAACTTGGTAAAACCTAAAGAGGCATTTGAAAAACAGTTGACGACACTAGTAAAATATTTATCTTTCCTAATAAAAAGACTAGACTCCTTATATGAACTTTTCTTCTATAGGTGGTTGTAGTGATCAAGGAAGAATTTGATTCCAATGGAAGAATACAAGAATGGGAGGTGCATACAACAGATGACACTTTCAATGTGATAATTAAAATGATGTACTCAGTTCATATCAAAATTGATGTGTTTAAGAATGTAGTCTTAAAACCAATGAGTGCAAGATCCAATGGGATAATATATAAAGTTCCTTTAAAAAAAGATATGATCCATTATGATGATAAACCATTTGAACTAGTTGATATATCTTGTGGCAATGATAAACATGTGTGTATACTTTTGACATCAAATTCAATACATTATATTTCAATTAGTGCATCACGATAAGATGCTTGAGTGTTAATTATTAGAGTTTTTCATTCTCAAAATTATAATTTTTAAATCCCTAAAGGCATGCTTCTTCCTAAGCACACGGGGTGTCAAACTTACAGAAAAGCCTCAACCAAATGAATAGGTAGGACAAATTTGGACAAACTGCTAAGGTGGGTAAGACCTTTAACTTTGGGCTTGGCTAAACTTAGGAGTATAAACAGGCTTCAAGATAAAATTAAATGTAATATAACAGCAAAGATCAACATCTATACCTAATATACAGTCGAACGATACATATATCACTAGCCCAAGACAAACAAGCTACATGCTACCTTTATTAATTTGATTAAAAAAATTGCACATACAATAGTATATGACAACATTATTATAATTCCTTAAGATAATTTTATTTAACATCACATACAAAGTGACATGGTGTAGACATAACCTATGGTTCCCTATTTTATGTCATTGAATCATGGACAACATGTATATCTGATAGTTACTCCCAATTTTTTAATTAATGTTATTTTTAATTGAGGTATATGGTGGAACATAACTTATAGGACTAGTTCCTATTAATTAGGTCATAGAGTGTGAGTAGAAAGTGAGAACCAAAAATCAAAATAAGAAGGAATATGAGATGTGCATACATATACACCAAAAATAATGATTTCAACCAAATTAAAATTCTTAATTATCCATCCTAGACTATATACATTATATATACAATAAGAAATATTATTATAAAGCTTGTACCAACTTAGAATATAATCTCATTCATCTAATTTTTTATTACAATCACGCCAACAAATATGGTGAGGGGAAACACACAACTCGAGCTTTCTTAAAGATCTACAGGTGGAATCATGAAGAAATTTATTTAGAAAAATAATTTATAATATAAATACCCTTGTGATTTACAATCATATATTATTTTAAATTTGACTAGATTTGTAGAGTTGAAACCCTAGAAGTTTCTCTATCTTGTAATTGCATAGAAGTAAAAATGATAAATCTTTTGAATAAAATGAGAATTGTTATATGCAAATTTGTAGCTTAGATTCCTAGTTTACTTGGAAAATAGTTAGAATTCAAAAGTACTATCAGCCTAAACTATGAAAAATTCAAGTTTGTTATTGTTATGATGCATATATTATACATTAGATTATATATAAGTTTACACATACATAAATTCACAAAACCAAGAGTTGAAAGAATTACATAACCATTCTTAACTCTTCATAACTAAGAAATGGAAGAATTTATGTATGATTTTTTTGGATACAATCTTAGAAACCCAATTGTTAGTTATGTATTGTTGTATAACTTAGCTATTTTAGGTGAGTACCAAAGACGAGGAAGGAGAATACAATCTTTTTTGTAGAATTGAATTTAAAAAACAAATGAATCCCCTAATATTGATCGGCTTCAACGTACTGCCTAGAATACAAAAAAAAATTCTAAAATCTTCAAACAATTTTTTAAATCGCAGAACAAATATCATATATATTTGAAATGACATTCACCAATACTAACTTTGCTTCTGTTTATATTTAATAAACAATAAAATCCTAAGTTGACTTAAAAATACTTAGTTGCAACCATACATAGATAGCCAAATTTGTTTACTTGAACCAAGTAGCACAGAATAAAAAATATAATGATCAACTAAGGAAGAATACGAAATATAAAATATGAAAAAGAATAAGAATTATAGTATTCTTGAGAAAACATGAAATGAATAGAATATCAATGTCTTTAATTTAAAAAAATTGTAAAAATACATATTTTCTTTTAATAATATTTAACCAATTTTCTAGTAGACTCTTCCTATTCCTGATAACTTCTTTCTCCCATAAACCTCTCAACATTCTATGACTCAATTTGTTGTCTCTCAATTCATCACAATACAAGTAGAAAAGAATAAAATAAACAATTTGCATTAATGGTGATCGACAAACTACTCGGGAAATTCTAATAAGAAAAGACATGGATAGAATGACTCATAAAAATATATTCTTGTTTTTATTTATTTGCAGCGTAGTATTTCTCATAGAAATACCCAACAAACAATATCCGTAACTCTTAAAAGACAAGGAAATAGGATAATATAAGAATTATAATGTTTTAAATTTGATAGGAGTTTATATTAGCGGAGATGTATTTTAACACGTAGATGTAAAGTGGCATGTGATCCACTTAAAGAACTATGAGATTTATAAGATTTTAATTTATAATTGTAATTCATTTCTAGTTGTCGTTGAAGTTATTCAACTTTGAATTAAATAATTGTGATGTTAAATGGATTTGGCTTCTAAAATCTAATCATAAAATAAGATGTTGATGTTTTTAGTTTAAAAGTTGGTATTTATCATATAGTCTCAATAAAGGCATTTTTTAGAAATAATTCAGCTTATTTAGAGCCTCTACATGCAAGTAAACAGTCAAAGACCATCACTTTAAATTTCCAAACTATGGAAAGGTTGTTGGGAGAAAAATTGATTGCACAAATGAAAATATTTGTCTTGGTCAACAAAAAGACGAGCCTCTTAGTAAGAAATTTTATTTTACAAGTTGGTCATAATGATCAAGGAGAGGAGAAGGAAAAAAGATATAGGATACTTTTAATGTGACAGCCAAAATAATATACTTCATTTGTATTGTAAATGATGTGGTTGAGAAGGTAGTCATGAGATCTATGAATGAAAAATCTCATGAGTTAAGATAGAAAAAAATTTCAAACAAAATGATACAACATATTATGGTGATGAAGCTTCCATATCTCAATAAACATGTTGCAATAGTTAAGTTGGATTAACGCTTTCTATATCAAACTTTTTTTTACTACACTTCAATTATGGTATGATGGAATGAAGCTCGAGTGTAAATTATTAGACCCACCCAACATATGATATTTTAGAGTGGTTGTTCTCATTATTTCCATGAAGGTGCCTACGATGTTGTCTAGTTGGTAGATAAACCATGTCTCAAGGCAAAAAGGAACCATTTTCACAAGCTGCCCAACCTTTCGAAATTCGAACTTAATAATATCTTGTATCTACCTCAATCATGTGGTAACTTATTCTCACTAATATTAATTCAGCAACAAGGTCATTCTATTTTAATGGAAGATGGACAAATGATAGTCATATAATCAAGTCACATTTATTGATTGTGAAGATGATACTTTATTAAAACTCAAAGACAGTTCAACCATTTCTAGTAGTTTTACTTAGCTTATTGAAAAAGATAATCTTTATACTAGTCATTTATGGCTTGAAATATGTGGACTAGTATTTTATGACATGAAATTTTTTGACATGTTAATTATAATAAAATTCAAATCATGCAAGATAATGGTCTTGTAGGTTTGCCAACTTTACCTATGACGTCTAAAAATATAAAGCTTATATTTTGGTACAACTAGAGATCCTTTCCCTTGTTTAACTTGATCAACAAAATAAAACAAAACTTATTTATTTTGATCTTTCTCGTCCCTTACCAACAAACTCTATTGTAGTGTGTAAGTATCTTATTTTGTTCATTAATGATCATGTAGTCAAATAAATCGAATTCACTTATTGCAAAAGGAATTTAAATATTTTAATTTTTTAAAGAAGTTTCACATTATTATTCAAAATGAAGCTCAATCTCAAATTATCATTCTTTAACTAGAGAATGGTGGAGAGCTTGTATTTGTGTAACATTTTTGGATTTCTAGCTTGAACTATTACGCTTTGATTCTCAAGGAAAAAAGAAGGAAGTTTGATCATCAAAGTCACAACTTGATTTTTTCTTATGAAACTAATAAGAAATCTTTTCTTACTTGTGATATTTTTGAAGCCTCCAAAAATAATATTAATGTTAAATACTAATTACAAGACTTTTGAGTTTTTTTTCACATTTGTCTATTTAAAAAAAAAAAAAAAAACTCATTGTGCAATTCCTTAATTTTAAATGAAAATTCCTAAGATAGATCTAATAATTTTTAAAAAGGAATCCCTAATATCTAGGGAAGAGGACCCAGTAGTTGAGCACCCTAAATTTGCATTTCTCAAAGTTCTACGTTGAAATTTCAAATCATTGCCAATTTTTTAAAACTACTTTTTGGCAAGTCCCGAGGTTATAACTAAGGTTTCAAGGCAACATCATCTAATATGATGCCACCTCAACATGCTTTTCACCAAGATAAACCCTACACCCATCCATCAGCAACCACTAAATAGCCTACTATTACATACGTAACATGAAATGAATAACTCCAATCTGAGTTGTAGTTACCTCAAGGAGGCTAAGGGGCCCCGTTGCTTCTTCAACAAAATAAACACTTGTTGGATCGACTGAATCCACTGCATCAATAGAATCAATTGTTGCTTCTTTATGATCACCAACTTGTCTTGGGTCTGCACGGTCTATTGGCACGTGGTGATATGACATCATATGATTTGTTACTTTTTAGATCTAAGGAATACATTTCATTCAATTATGGGTACTCATCATCAACACTTAAAACTTTCAAGTCACAATTTTTGGTGCAATGTTATTTAAAATGTTGGATATTAAATCAACAAATACTATAACTACGAAAATGTGCTCAACTATTACATCCTCTCCCCTAATACTTTGTGATCTTTTAAGAACAAATATAATACAAACAAACAAACATTGAAAACAAAAAGAGAATAATACAATGGATATTAAAGTAGATGCTCTGTATGGGCTGATATTTATATGGCAAGGTTAGTAGCTTTGGGCCTATTTACTTGTTCAAAGTGTAGCCAATCTTTTAGACCCACGGCGTTTGGAGATAATGGAGCTGCACAGACATTGTGGGGCATTTGCAGTGGTGCTCACCATGATCATCTTCGCCTCACAACCGACTGAGACAGCAGCGAAGTTGAAAGTAGGAAAAGAAAAAATAACCAACCTGCAATTCTATCTCCATGAATTTTTTGCGGGACAAAACGCGACAGTCGTGCTGTTAGCACGCGCCTCATCGACCAATACCTCGACCAGTTTCTTCGGATCGGTATGGGTGTTTGATAATCCAATGACGGAAGGAACTGAACCCACCTCCAAATTGTTGGGCAGAGCTCAAGGTTTGTTCTCTTTCTCTGGTCAAGGGAATGATCTTGAACGGCTGAGCCAAGTAATAGTGCTCAACTTCATTTTTCAGAGTGGAGAATTTAATGGAAGCACACTCGCCGTGGTGACCACACAAAGTTCCCCATATTTTACAGAGATGCCAATTGTGGGAGGAACCGACAAATTCAGGTGGGCTCGAGGGTATGCCCTTGCCCAAGTACTGCCCAGCAATATAATTGTCGATACATAAAATTGTCTTGTCTAATTAAATAAATATCTATTTATTTAATTATTTTAAGTCTAATTCTTCTATTAATTAAATAAATATTTATTTATTTAATTAATTCATTTATCTTCTTCTAGCCTTATTTCTCATTTAAATAAATACATTTATTTATTTAAATTATCTTTTTTCCTAAATTAAATAAATACTTTTATTTATTTAATTGATCCCACTTCCTCTATTAATTAAATGAATCTTTATTTATTTAATTAATTCATTAGCCTTTTCTACCCATGACACATGTCATTCATCTCTTAATTCCTACACTACCTACCCCTCTCATTATTTTATTATTTATTTTACCTACCCTCTAATCCTAGCCGACCATTCATCTTTTACACCTCTCAATCGTATCCCTCAATTTCTTATAATGTCTTCTATATAAGGAGATGCTTCCTTCATTATCAACCCTAATCATTCTATTCAATCAGCTAATCAATCTATCTAACTACGCTTTCAAACTTTCATTTGCGATCAAGCCTACTTACAACCACATTTCCATTATTTGTTGAGCTCTTGTGCACACATAAAATCTAAGAGCAAATATATCAAGCAAGATCAATGGAAATAGGAAGAATGGAGATCCAAACCCTATTGGACATGTAATGGTATAATCTTTGTGATTTCATTTGATTTGCATTGTCTTAGGTAATCTCCATATGTTATGGTGGATCTTTGTTCTTGTTAGGCTAGGGTTTTGTGGTTGAATCTATTTTAGTCTTTCATTATTGTTGTTTCCACTTTTCACTATAAACATTTTGGCACGCCCCATGGGACATGGATTTTTGTTAGATCCGTGTTTTTTGCAGGTTTTTCTAACCCTATATTGTTGTTTTGTAAAACAATTTGGAGAATAACCTTGTGCAGCTAGGGTTTTGGACACAAGATCAAGATCTTAGAGAAATTTGATCCGATCTCACAAAAAACTTGGAATTTTTGCATCAAATTGTTTTTTCAGGTTTGGGACAGTATCAAGAGCTCGCAATCCAAAATTCAGATGTTTTGGAGCATATTTGAATTTTCTATGAATTTTTTATGAATTTTCATAAAAAATTAATTTTAAGAGCAAATGAGAGAATTTTTCGGATTTTCTTATATTTTGGAAATCTCTCTAATTTATACATAAGCTCTATTCTTTGTGATTTTAATTTTGATGTAAAATATTTCCTCAAAAATTGGATCTTTAAAAATTAGGGTTTTTCATTATTTTGATCAAATCTCACAAAATGTTTTGAATTTTGGTATCACATTTGTTTTACAGAGCAAGAACATTATCAGAGGTTCTCAGTAACAATTTCTGATTTTTTAGAGCATATTTGAAGTTTCTATGATTTTTTAATGAATTTTCATAAAAAATTAATTTTGAAAGCAAATTAGCAATTTTTGGGGATTTTCTTACATTTTTGGAAATCTCTCATAATTATACATAGGATCTATTCTTTGTTATTTTAAATTTGATGCAAAATCATCCCTAAAAAATCGAATCTTTGAAAATTAGGGTTTTGCATTATTTTGCTCATATTTCACAAACTACTTGTACTTTTTGCAGGAATTGTTTTATGCATGTTTGGAAGACCATAAGGTGTGTCCAGTAAAAATTTCAGATTTTTTGGATCAATTTTGCATTTTATATGAATTTTTTATGTTTTTTCATAAAAATTAATTTTTGGAGCAAATTAGCAATTTTTTTGGATTTTCTTACATTTCTGGAAATTTCTTGAAATTTTACAAATGGTCTTTTTTTAATGATGAATCAGATCTTGAATTGGTAAAAAAAAACGCATTGTTGAAGGCACCTATTTCACAAAGCCTTTTGGATCTAAAATTTACCTAACTTGTGTGCTTGCAAGAAGGGGTGATCATTTGAAATAATCCAAACTACTAACAAATCTTTGTTGCAAGCCTTTGACAAGGATTTTTTCTTTTTATCTTTATTGTGTGCCTTGTTTTCATAGATTATCAAAAACTTCAATTGGTGCACTAAAATTGAACCAGTATCTTTTATGTCTTGGGCAATAGGCTCTTTTTGTTTCATCTTTAGAGGGTCTGTCTCCCTGTGTGGTCATTAGGACTACTAGTGAGGAGATAATGACCCAAGTGGTAGCGAGGAAAAGCCATTCTCTTCTAAACCACTATAAACAATTGTATTCATGGTGAAAACCATGGATAACGTGTGTTGGTTAGTTCATACCGGCACTATGTCTCCCCATAAACTCGTTTGATCAAATTTATTTGATCATTTGTAGGGCGTAACCCCTACCGGCTGGGAGCCTTCTGTATTTATAGAGCTGAAAGTGTCGCACGTATGGCCACACGAGCGGATGCCCTTACTAGTACATTTTTGTTTTAGAAAGCCAAAATCCTTCTAGTTGTTGGGTCAGAAGGTCGGACCTCTGGAGCGACCCTCACACATACAGTTCTTAGTAGAGATACAAAGTTCGTCACAGGGGAGTTTTTGTGGGGACTGGTGCTTGGCTGCCCCAGAGAAGTGAGTGTCGAGGGTGGAGCCAGTGGGGTCAAGCATCTAAGTATCCACTCTAAATAGTGTAGCCTCATGGGAAGCCCCATGTGGGATCAACAACTATTGTCTTTGTCATCCATAAGAATTATGCTTGTCTTATTTTGAACAATCAAACATTCAAGATCAAACATCAAAACATTGTGTCTTTTGTGTCTTCAAGTGTATGCAAAACATTTTTTACATCAAACAACACACTTTCTTTGAGTCATTTTGAGTCCAAACACTTACAAACATAGAGTCCTCATCAATATTGTGTCCTCTTGTCACGAAAAACAGTCAAAAAATTCTGATTTGGTCACAACAAACAACTTCACAAATTGGAAAAATTTACAGTCCAACAAACAAGAGCAATCAATTTTAGAATTCTTAAGCTTCCTAAGTTATTTCTCCGGGTTTTTATCTAGCATTAAGCCTATTTTTGGGTCTCACAAAGTCCATCATTGCTTTACACCTTACATTACATTCACATTTTTTTAAACTTGAGTCAAAAGGTCACTTGCTTGTCCTCATCTTACTTTGTCAACACACTACATACAACAACATTTTGCTAAGTGGTCCCTCATCAAGGTCTATCACCTTTGGGTCTCATTTGGTCTTACTTAGAGTCAAGGTCAACTTACCTCATCAAGAGAAACTATCATCTATTGGCATTTTTTATAATGATGTTGTGATTGTCATTGATGGACACACACTTGCTTTGAGATCACTTTTTGTATGTATGAGTTATGCTCAACCGATATTTGTTCCAACCGGTATAATGTATTATAGTCTTTAGACTATCGGTGTTTTGTAGAAAGTGTTTTATCGATCTCAAGCAATATGAAGACCCAAAGCGGTATGAAGACCTCAAGCGATTCGAGGATCTCAAGCGATACAAAGGAACTAAAGCGGCAGTTATCATTTTCCTAATCTTCATTTTGACAACCGGTAATCGGTTAATTATATGAACCAGTATTACTCTGTGATGAGTTACCAACAGGTATTTTTGTGATGAGTTATCATCCACCAACACTTTGGCGATGGTTCTGTGTCGTGTTACCAAATGTGTCTAGATGTACTAAACCTAGGAACTTGCAATGTAATCCTATTGGACCGACATGAAATCAGATTCCTTTATAAGGACATCATGTCTAGGGTTTTAGTGGTTGTTAGGGTTTAAGGTGATTGATGATGTTTTTGTATGTGCGATCATAAAAGAGAAGATTAGGTCTGTGTGAAGAAACAGAGTGTGAAGATAGTGAAGACTGAAGTAATGCTGAAATGCATTAACAATGAGCTATCAAGGATCTAACCAAGCATACTGTGCTAGTATCTAGATCACTCACTTGTTGATTACTCACATCTTCGACAAGTTTAAAACCCTTAATTGGGTAGGCCTAGCAAAGCCTTTGTAAATCCTCTAACAAGGTGGTTCACAACAGTGGATCTGAAATCCTCTCACAATGTAGTCTTTGATCGGACTTATCTCCTAACAGGATTTGTTCTGGTGAAGAACATTGTATGACCTTAACCGGTCTGGTTACTATTCTGTAGATAGTTACTTGTGAGTTTCATCTCACCGTGGTTTTTTCCATTTGGGTTTCCACGTCAAAACCTTTTGTGTTATGGTGATTGTGCTCCTGTGGGTGAATGTCTTATTTGTTGTTTGGCTTGCATTTGCATTAACCAGCTTGTTAGTAAAAGTGTTATACCGATTTACTGCTAAATTGTTTAAGTGTCTGGGTTCAATAACTTTTGGTATACTAATTCACCCCCCTCTTAGTATTCATCAATTGGTATTAGAGCCAACCTTTCTATAAGTTTAACCACTTGGAAGGAGATATGGGGGAATACACTGTAAGGGAACTTACTCATCATCTCACTCAGACTGAGAAAGCCTTTGATAAACTCAAAGTCAAGTATAAGGCCTCTCTGGCAAAAAGAAGAGAGCATGCTGAGAAACTGATGGAGTTTACTGAAAATAGTTCTTCTGATGAAGTGGACATAGAAGCCCTAGTTGAAGAAGTTGAAAAACTGAATGAGTCTAATGCTAGCCTGAGAAGGGAACTGGAAGGACTGACTATCAGAATGTGTCAAGAGCTTGAAAACCGGAGGAAAGCTGAGGATCTGGTAAAAGACAAAGATCATGAGATCTCCAAGCTGAAGCAAGAAATCAGTACCCTTACCACTCATCTCCAAGAGAGTAAAGTGGAAAAAGAAGAAATGCAAGGTGAACTAAACATGGCTATTTTTTAGAATGTAACCTTGAAGGAATCCAATGCTGCTATTTCCAAGGAACTCACTGAGTCAAAGGAAATACTTGCCAAATTCAATAAGAGTATTGTTAAGCTAGAACAAAAGCTTGAATCAGCAAAACCGGCAAAGAATACCACTCAACTTGGTTTTTCTAGTTATGAGGAAGGTGAGACCTCTGAAACAAAAGATGGAGCATCAAAGAAGCAACCGACATCAAAGGATAAAGTTAAGCAAAAGTTTAAACCTATTTTCTTTAATTGTCTAAAGGAAGGACATAATGTTAATGTGTGTAGAAATAAGGCCTATAATAACTTTCCTTATTTCTTAAACGATAAGCCTAGATCCAATAGATTCAATGGAAACTGTTATGCATGCAACAAGTTTGGGCATAGAGCATTTGAATGCAGGTCTGTTATACACAACACTGGAAGATATCCTCAAAGGAGTCAAGGAGCATTTCCTGAATCTTCTGAGAACCGAAATCCAAAACGGTATAATGCCTATGACCATCAGTCAGATGGTGGTGGCTATCAAGCGGCAACCAATTGGAAAGCAACCTATATGATCTGTCATGATAAAGGTCACACTGCTGCAACATGCAGAAGGAAGAATGGAAACATGAATAATGGACCATGGAGAGCACCTGGAATGGTATACTATCATTGCAACAAACTGGGTCACACAGCCAAAATCTGCAAGATGAGAAAGAACATATCAGATGATATACCGGTCACTCCGGAAGGAAGGATTGATGTTGAAATTGTTCAAGCAGATATGAAGAAAACCTAGAAAAGGAAACCAGAAGAAGTGTCACAAGAAGATCTGGTTTCTGCACCTAGTGTGGAAATCTCTGAACCGACAAACTAAGCTACAGAAAATCTTAGGGGGAGCGAATCGGTGAAATATTTTGAACCCCCGGTTTACACCGGTAAAAGACCTTAATCGGTTTGTGTTCCCTGTCAATCGATAGAAAACCGGAAATGGTAGAAGGCAAAATTAGAGTTTATGCCCTAATGGTGGAGCATTTATTATGGTAGGTGAAGAATTTGTTTAAAAGGGATTTTCAAGTCATTTTTCACTTATCAATTTGCGAGTGAAGAAATTCTCAAGTGTAGAGCGACCAAAGGTGATTTGTTTTGCGATTCAGAGAGATTTCAAAAATGTTGAAGTAGAATCCAGAGAAAGTATCAATCAGTCAAGTGAAGAACATTAAGCGGTGTTCCAAGCAATCGAAGTGGTGTGTTGCTAGCTACGGTGTCAAAGCCCTAAATCTCGATTCGTGAAGGTATTTTTCGAGTTTCTTTGTTTATTATGGCTTCTTCTTCGCACTCCAGTTCAAGTGCACCTATTGATTCAGCAGATTTCATAAAAAGGAAGATGAAATACAATGCCCTATCCTAGATACCTGCTGGTGTTATAGTTGAGGAAGGAATTTCAGATTATATTGATTGCAAAATTGAAGACCTACGATCCCTTATGATCCATTCATGGTTAGGTTTATTTTGCGGGGATGACAAGAAGATCAAGCCTGAATAGAGCATCCTAGAAAAGAAGAAACTTCACAATGCGGTCTATTTTCTTGAAGAATTCACAGAAGATCACATCTGCATCATCCTAAGCAGAGTGCATGGTGATAAAATGTATCTTGAGCGGACACATGACATCACACTAGAAGCGATTCATGTCGTCACCGGTTTTTGTAACGTTGGAGAAGTGTCAGCCCTAAGAAAAGTTATTAAGACAGAAATGACTAAGCTCACCGGTTCTATGAGCGACCAGCGAGGAATGACCGTCAACACCATCAAGGATGATCTAGTCAAGTATGCATGTATGGTGATCAGATACCGGACGTTCTATGCCAGCAGAATTAACTTTGTCTCTGCTGTTGCGGTCAATGCTGCCTACAGAATGATCATGGAAGATGCATCATTTGATTTATGCACCTATATGCATAGGCAACTCCTAGTAAACCTGAAATCTATCAAACAGGACAATGCCTTGAGATTTAAATTTGGACAACTATTGGTAGGATTGTTTTTCTACTTTCAAGGCTATTTTCCGGGAGTCGGTGATATTCAATGGTCTGCTGACCAACCGGTTACCAAACAGATCGGAGAAAGTCTTCAAGCGGTGGGAACCGGTTATCCTCAGATCCTGAACAAATACTTTGATGAATTCAAGCGAAAGATGAGCTAGAGGATGAGGATATCTGGCGACATTTTCAAGAAGTATGAAGAGGACATTTGCTTTATCATTAGAGTAGATGAGTGCATAATGGAGGCAGTAGAGCCTAGAAAGAAAGAAGTGGAGCCCATGGGATATGAGGTGATGTATGACATGCTCGATGGGTATGCCTCTACCCTACTTACCTCACCTCTTGATCCAAAGAAGAAGAGAACAGACACATACTTGGAAAGAATTAAATCGGTTGAAGAATCTTCAGTGAAGAAGGGAAAGGCAGTGCCATCGGTATCAGCACCAGTTAATTCAACAAGTCCTAAAGTGACCAAGCAGTCACCAGCCAAGAAGAAACCAGAAGTTGCACCTGCCAAGGTCTTTGAAAGAAAGTGGAAAACTAAGAACACCTCACCAGATTCTGAGTATACAGAACTTGAAGTGCAACCTAAAAAGACTAGGCAAATGAGGAAGAAAGCAAAGACAACCAACAATGAATCGACACTGTCAGCACCGGTAAATATAGACATTTCCTCTTACACCCCATTGACACATTGTCAAAGGACTATCAAAAACATAAGAAGAAAATTGCTTAGTGACTTGAAAGAATGTTTTGATGATTTTAATGATAATGAAAAGGAGGAAGTTGAATAGGAATCCATTCAATATCTATGTATCAATGACTGGTCACCATTAGACATTAGATATAAGGCACCTAATTCTTTATACAATTCTTTAGATAACAAATGGCGCATTGCCATTGAAAAGGAATAGGAAATAAGAGAGGAAATCTTTGCACAGTATTTTTCTGATGTGTCAAATTCTGAGCTCTATGAGATCATGAATAAGTACAAAGGTCGCTTCTTCATGAGAAGAAGAAGACTCATGTTACTAGAAGGCAAAGTCTTAGAGGTGGTGAAAGATACACACTCACATACCAAAGCCGCTCTGAAAATGCAGCAAGTAGGTGAAGCCAATAGAAAGGTTGAATAGGAACCAGAAATCGACAATCTGGTTGAGGCATTTGATGGTGAGGAAGAACAAGCTACAGGATAGGTGGACACTATTGATGTGGATTCACTGGAGGGTGATGATATCACTCCAGACACAGACAAGGAGAAACAGGAGAAGGAGAAAGCTGACAAAGAGAAAGAGGCAGAGAAAAGGAAACATGAAGAAGAGAAGAGAAAAGAAGCGGAAAAGAGGAAAGAAGAAGAAAAGAAGAAAGAGGAGGAGAAGAAGAAAGAGGAAGAGAAAAGAAAAGAAGAGGAGAAAAGGAAACAGGAAGAGGAGAAGAGGAAACAAGAAGAAGAGAAACGGAAACAGGAAAAGGAGAAGAAGAAATAGGAAGATGAGAAAAAGAAACAGGAAGATGAGAAAAAGAAACAGAAAGAGGAGAAGAAGAAAGAAGAAGAGAAGCAGAAGGAAGAAGAAAGGAAGAAGGATGAAGAGAAGAAAAAGAAACATGCAAAGGAGCAAAAGAAGGGAGAAGAGGAAAAACAAAGAGCTGAAGAGAAGAGGGAAGGGACAAAGAGTACACAAGTGGAGACCCCAAAGGCAACCGGTGGTCAATCCGAACTGGCTGACATTACCAGTCCTATTGACCTCCAATCTGCAAATGAATCAGAGCTTCTCCAAAGCATTAAGCTTGCTCAAGAGTGACTGGAAGCTTTAAGGAGGAAAAAGGAGCAAGACGTTATTCAAACTGTGGTGGATACACTTACCAGTTTGATTCCCAATACCAACCTTCCCAGTACCGATTCCTCTTTGGCCCAGCTAAAACTTCTATGCATAGTTGTGGAGGACTAGGTACAAAGCCTGGAAGAGGTTGTTGAAGCTAATGCACAGAAGAAGCATCAAAAGGCACTAAACACTACCTTAGTGAAGAAATTGAACGAGCTCCGGTGTGAACTTCAGAAAGAGCAGAAAGACATAAGAGATGCTATGGATGAGGGGAAATTACTGCTCAATAAGATAAGCCAACCCCATCTATTATGTGATGATGTACTTGTTCAGAAGGAAAAACTACAATCTGATTTGCAGGCCTATATAAGCACCTTTAAGATGCCCTATGATTCCTTTACTACATATGGGCAAACCATTAAACGGTTTTAGCTCCAATCTGCTAGAATTGAGTTGGAGATTAGCAACCAGACTCGAGATTTGTAGGAACTTCAACTGGTTCTACTACCCAGACTGCAAATACTTCAGAAGTGCTATCTTAATCCGGATGCCTTAACGGTCACTCAAGAGATGAGCACAATAGATGCCATGGAGGAACAGGTATCCTATATGCAAACAGAAAGTGAGGTGGCTACCTCATTAATTGAGTCATGGTCGTTATCCATGAAGTCCTTTATGCGGGATTTTAAATCATTTTTTGATAAGTTTCACTCATTATTGTCATAAACATTTATTATATTAATGATAATGAGAAATAGGGGTTATTCTGTAGTACTTTGTCATTGTTGGCAAAGGGGGAGTAGTATTTAAATAAAATTTTGATGAATGTTATGTATACTTTCATGTTTATCTCTTTAAGGGAGTAGTATACATTGTATTTTCTGCAAAAGAGATAGTGTATATGCTTAGGGGGAGTAATTTTGATTATGGCATATTTTTGTTGTAAAACACTTAGATGTCAAAAAATTTCCTAAGTGTTGCCATCAATGCCAAAGGGAGAGATTGTTGGCATTTTTGATAATGATGTTGTGATTGTCATTGATGGACACATACTTGCTTTGAGATCACTTTTTGTATGTATGAGTTATGATCAACCGGTATTATGTATTATAGTCTTTAGACTATCGATGTTTTGTAGAAAGTGTTTTACCGATCTCAAGCGGTATGAAGACCCAAAGCGGTATGAAGACCTCAAGTGGTTCAAGGATCTCAAGCAGTACAAAGGAACTAAAGCGGTAGTTATCATTTTCCCAGTCTTCATTTTGACAACTAGTAATCGGTTAAATATATGAATCAGTATTACTATGTGATGAGTTACCAACCGGTATTTTTGTGATGAGTTATCATCCACCGACACTTTGGCGGTGGTTCTGTGTCGTGTTACCAAATGTGTCTAGATGTACTAAACCTAGGAACTTGCAATGTAATCCTATTGGACCAAAATGTAATCAGATTCCTTTATAAGGACATCATGTCTAGGGTTTTAGTGGTTGTTAGGGTTTAAGGTGATTGATGAGGTTTCTGTATGTGCGATCATAGAAGAGAAGATTAGGTCTGTGTGAAGAAACAGAGTATGAAGATAGTGAAGACTGAAGTAATACTGAAATGCATTAACAATGAGCTATCAAGGATCTAACCAAGCATACTGTGTTAGTATCTAGATCACTCACTTGTTGATTACTCACATCTTTGACAAGTTTGAAACCCTTAACCGGGTAGGCCTGGAAAAGCCTTTGTAAATCCTCTAACAAGGCAGTTCACAACAGTGGATCTGAAATCCTCTCACAAGGTAGTCTTTAATCGGACTTATCTCCTAATAGAGATTGAGATTCCTAACAGGATCTATTCTGGTGAAGAACATTGTATGACCTTAACCAGTCTGACCTTAACCGGTCTGGTTACTATTCTGCAGATAGTTACTTGTGAGTTTCATCTCACCATGGTTTTTCCCATTTGGGTTTCCACGTCAAAACCTCTTGTGTTATGGTGATTGTGCTCCTGTGGGTGAATGCCTTATTTGTTGTTTGGCTTGCATTTGCATTAACCGGTTTGTTAGTAAAAGTGTTATACATTTTTATTGCTAAACTATTTAAGTGTCTGGGTTCAGTAATTTTTGGTATACTAATTCACCCCCCCTCTTAGTATTCATCATCATCTCTTTGGAAGCCACACCTAATCTACTACATACATACTTGGTCTTACACTTTGGACATTGCAAGTACACTTCAAATTCATTTACATTCCATCCAACTCTTGGTCTTCCATACTCTTTCCATTTTCATCTAGTCTCACACATCTTGGTCAATACCTAGTTCATGGTTGAAACCCATTCCCAAAAATCTAGGAGAGAAACTAAAGAGGCTCAAGAGTTTGCAAACATGAGTGCCTATGAGTATGACAATGATGTCTTTTTCAATTCTGATCATACCACATTACCTAACATGGATGCCTATAGAAACATTCCAAATGGTGAGAACATGGATAGCACAAACAACAATGATACACACAATGACAATATGGACAACATTTCAGTACATTCAGAAGAAGTGGAAGACTCCATTATGGATCCCCGTTTCAATCGATTGGTTGAGGAAATAATGAGGCGAGATAGACAATATTTCTTACAAGTGATGGCACAAAGTGGATCCAAGATCCCTCATGATTTTGACATGTCTCAAATAATTGAACATCGACCTTTGCAAAAACCTCACCTCAACTTGGATCAAAGGAGGCCTAATAGTGGAGGCAATAGAGGACCACATATGGTGCCTGAATCACCATCATCTTTGTTTCAAAAACCTGAGGTTCCATACACACATGGTCAAGCATATGATACTCACCTTCGTAGACCATTATGGAAGTCTTATGTAGAAAAATATACTCAATCACATACCAATGCCAAGGACCAACCACCAAAGCAATTGGATATCCAAAGGCATGCCCAAAATTTGGACACAAGGAAACCCCGCATCAAATTTGGGGGCAAACATTAGAACAAACTCATGACATGCCTGTTGAGTATGGTATACATGGACAAAACAGATATTCTATTCCTCATCATGACTCTATACCAAGTGGTCCTTATACACAACATCACTATAGACCTCCTCCATATGAACGTGTATGATCAATACCATCCATATATGCAACATGCTCCTCCACCCAGTGGTTCAGGCATGGGGTATGGTCCAAGAAGTCGATCTCCACCTAAGAAGAATTTGGAGCAGCAAATTAAGGACTTACAAAAGAAAATGGAGGACATAAATACTCCAAAGCCAGCTTACACAATGAGAGACATATGTCCCTATCCATTTGACAAAAGAACTCCAATGCCTCCTTTTCCTACACATTTCGTGTTACCTAAGTTCGATAAGTATAGAGGAAAAGGAGATCCTAAGGCACATAGAAGACAATTTTTCACATCTTGTATTGAGGTAGCATCAGAAGAGACATATTTGATGAGACTATTCCCACAAAGCTTAGGTGATCAAGCTATGGAATGGTTCTCTCAACTTCCACCTGGAATCAAGTCATGGGGTGACTTAGCAGATGCATCTATCCAACATTTCTCATACAACATAGAGACAGACATATCAATCACTACTTTATGCAACACCAAGAAAAAGGATGGAGAGTCTTTTTCATTATTTTTACAAAGATGGAGGAATCTAGCCAGCAGATGCTCTTGTGAAATTCCACAGAAACAAATGGTAGGGATGTTCACCCAAAATGTTAACAAAGACATTGGTTATGACCTAAGAAAAGCTTGTTTTTCCACCTTCAAAGACGTCATTGAGAAAGGCTTAGCAACACAAAAGGTCCTCATTGAGCAAGGCATCATCAAAATATTCAAAGAAAACAAAAAGGACTTTAAAGGAAAAGACAAGCCAAGATTTTGGATTAAAAACAAGAACACAGTCAATGATGGTGTTGTTGATGACAATATAGTGCGATCCAAAATCATTTTTTCCGAATCAAGCTCTACAAACAATCAAGTGAATACTCAAACAACTTCCAAATCACGAAGGAAATACACCCCATTGGGAGAACCACTTGAGTCAGTTTTCAAGAAGCTAGTGGCAAACAAAATAATAACAATTCCAGATATGCCTCCATATGATCCAAAGGTCAAACCAAATTGGTGGAATGACGATGAATACTATGAATATCAAAAAAGCAAGGGCCATAAAACAGGAAATTTTCATCGACTGAAGAACATTATACAGGATCTTATTGATAGAGTGACATTGAGATTGAAGGACACTCATCCAATCAAGAACATGAAATGTTTAAAGAACAATTCCGAAAACATGACAAGGGAAAAGCCAAAGCCACAGATGAGTAGACCAACTATACCAAAGCATCCTATAACTATGATTTAACTGTCAATCACATTTTGATGGATAATTATGTCTCTACCATTATCATCAAGGACAAAATGCCTGAGAATTCTACCCAAAGACCCAAGATTGTCCTAAAAGGCATTGGATCTTCTTCCGAACCTACCTCTGAATGTAATGTTACAAATCATCGAGGTAAATTCACTTTGCAAGGTGCTCCATCTAAAAACACTGCTTCCTCAGCAACCAAACCTGAGTATGACCTTGTAGAAAAGTTACAGAAGACGCCCACGCTTATCTCCATCCTTGAGCTCTTATGCATATCCCCCACACATAAAGCCATTCTTGACAAAACTTTGAGAGACAATTCTGTCCCCACTAATCTGAACGTGGACCAGTTTCAAGCCATGGTGGGATACCTTTCCGTTCTACACTCCCTTACATTCACAAAAGTTGATGATGCCTCCGTGAGCCAACCACATAATGCACCTTTACACATTGAAGCCTTCCTACACAAACATCGAATAAAATGAGTCCTGATAGATGGAGGAGTGGGTTTGAACATTTGTACATTGAACACAATAATACAATTGGGATATTCAGACAGAGTTCTGAATGCTACAAACAAAATTACCATCAAGGCATATGATGATGAAGAGCATTCATCCAAAGGCACAGTCATCTTGCCTCTCAGAGTTGGGCCAGTTACAAAAGATGTGGCTTGTCAAGTCCTAGACCTGGATCTCACATACAACATATTGCTAGGATGTCCATGGATTCATGAGATGAGCGTAGTACCATCTACATCCCATCGATGTATCAATTTTCCACACAATGGAGTTGAAGTGACCGTCAAAATTGACCCAAAACCATTCATATATTGCAACAATCTACGACCTAGATCAGAAACAACAATCCCAGTCAATCGAGATGTTGTTCCTTCTTCAGCATATGTTGATCCAAAATCCTTAAAAGCTTCTACATCCAAACAAGCAGAGCTCAAAGAAAAATTCAAGGTTAAAGACATGGGATGTGGTGAGTATATCTTTCATGTTGATCAACTCCCACTATCTCCTAAGGTATTCAGTCGATAGGAACAATCTACAAACAATTTTTAATTCCAAGGAATTGGGTATGAACCACCTAGTGTTGTGGCTACTAAGTCTGAATGCAAATCTCCTCTAGTGGTGCAAACATCTCTTGATATCAATAGTCCTAAGAATGGTTCCAACAAAGAATCTATTGAGTGTATCGCCAGCCCTCTTGAGAACTCACATGGCCTTACCATTTCATCTAATCATTCCATTTCCATTCCTCTCCCAGACTTGGATCAACAAGAATCACAAAAGCCCTTACTAATTGGGGATCAAAAATCAAGCCTTGAAAAGAAAAATCTAAAAGTCAAAACTAAAGAAAAGTCCTTCAGTCCAAATTAAAATCAAAAGCTATTGGACTCAGCAAAAATCAAGGTCAAGGATAAAAATCCTATGAAAGAAAAAGAACAAGAGTTGATCTCCCCTAATATCAAAATAAATGGGGGAAAAATTTCTACAATTTTAAGTCAAAAAGCATACTTGTTGATCCTAAGTCTTCATCATGCTATGCTACTTTCACTTCTTTTCACAATCATAAGCCTTCATAACTCATCCACTTGTTTCACACATCCATTTCCTTCTGGCGATACATCATGGACCTTTAATGGAGCTTCCTCGAGGGACTTTGTTGTCAGGGATGCCCAAACTTCTTTAGGTGACACGCATATGGGCTTGTGTAGTCCACACACTAGTAATTCTATCTCAGCTCCTTTATCAAGGAAGACAGTCACTCGAGTTGCACATCATTCAATCAAGCAACAATACAGCTACAATCATAAGATAAAGCCTCACACATTCGATGTGGGTGACTTAGTTTCAAGGAAAATCACAAAAATCAGCAAGACAAAGAGAAGAAGGGCAAGTTTGAATCAAAATGGTTTGGTCCTTACATCATCACAGCAACCTATGGATCCGGTGCATATCAGCTCTCAACTCCAGATGGTGAACCTTTGGAGGATCCTATCAATAGCATGCACCTTCGCAGGTTTTATACATAGCTCTTCAAAGTATCCTAATTCAAAAAAAAAAAAAAAAAATTCAAAATACCAAAAAATTATAAAAACATACAAAATTATTACTTGGTGAAAACCTGGCAAACAGGCGCCTTGTGACACAAAAAAATGAAAAATCAAAAAAGTAAAGAAAAACATTTCGTCCAACAATGAAAACCACTTCGGTGGCATCTTGGGAAAGTACCATGGTGAAAATCGGGTCACCGACGCCATGTGTAGAGACATTTCTCCTCCCTCCTTTAGGATTCACTTTCATCCTTTCACTTTGCACACACTCACAACCTATCCATCCATAATAAACACCCATTCTCATCATGGCTTGTTATTGATCTACCTAAGATTGGTTAGCCATTCATAATACTTCCTCTTCACCCCTTTCCATCCATAATAAATCAGCTCCTATCTGTGGCTAAGGCAAATCCTAAGTCTAGTGATGGGTGTGGAACTGAGAGCATCACATGTTCTGAGGAGTACAGTTTCTTCCAAATTTTCTTCAGTCTATCCGTGCACAATCCACAATAAAGCAACACTTGCATCGCCAATCTGCAATAAAGTTTCATCTTCTCTGCAATAAAGTATCAATTGCATGGATTCAGTCAGTTTCAGATGAGACACAACAGCAACAACGAGCTTCAACAAATCAAATCTTTCAGCAGACTCGGACAACATTATGGTTCAGTGCTATCTATCATTTTGTGAACGAAAACATTGTGACCACAATCAAATAGACTGATACAAGTGACAAGAGACACTAAACTTGAGGACTACAGTGAATATTGGTGTCGATTCTTGGTTTTCTTTTGATTTTTATCTTTTTGGTGACATGTCTTTTAGCTTTTCTAGGATGTCTCTGACTAGAGATTTTATCTCCAAGATGTCTTTGACTAGAAAGGCGAGGATGGGGTATCGTCACCTGTTTTTCTTTTGTTGTCTGTGGATTGTCTCTTAGTAATGCTATGACTTGTCCAAGGATATGAGGACACTGTGAGTCTAGTGTGAACTGGGGAATTCTTTGTTTGCAACTGTCTTATCTCCATGCAAATGGGTACAATGACTTTCTGGGTCAAACATATGCCTCGATTGTCATAACCTATTTTGCCATAATAAAGCTCAATGGTGATAATGCACAAGAAGCTCTTTCACTTCCATATCTTCTATCTTTCATCCCCCTTTCTTGATTGACCTCCATCATCCTTCTTGAGTCTGTGTATCCTACTATCACATGACTGATTATAATGACACACCAAAAATATTTGCATTTCATTTAGTTTTCACCTGCATTACCACATATCAGCGTTTCATACATCCATATAGATATCACAATTACATCACATCCTACACACAACACATATTAGCACATTTTACATTTTCATTATGTAAATAGTTATTTGCATTATCATACTCATCTGCATATCATACATTCACATTTGCATCATGCATAACATTTAAAAACATAAAAGAACAAAAATATTGCATTTCCTCATGTACATATTTGCATCCATATAATAAGCATCACATAGAAATCATGCATTAACATATAGAAACATCACATAGGTATACATGCATATAGATGCTGCAAAGATGAATCATCTCATATAGATATCAAAATCATAAGTGTCATGATACAATGATGTCAAAAAATCATATGGCTACAATCACCCGAAGGTGTCATCATACAAAATAGTACAAAAACTAATACATAGGGAGCCCTCTAAGGCTATGATGAACTTCATCCCTTGGAGTTGGCTAGCCTCGACAGAGTTTGAGCCCTGGAAGGACCCGCCCTAGGATCATCTCTCCTACCCCCTCTATCTGGTGGTGGAGGACCCATAACCCTACCGCCAGATGCCTATCTCCTGTCTCTCCCTCCAGTGGTTGTCATAGTTTGTGATGGTCTCTAGAAGCTCCTAGCTCGCTGATCTGGTGGCACTACTCCATAATATAAGTCTCTCCAGTAGCCTATCTCCTCCCCTGCCCGCAAAACATAGGCGTATCCGGCCCCTGTGTCCTCTGCTGCTTGCCTCCCTACTCTCAGTGTTGTCTCAACCTCTGTATAACACTAAATAGCTCGATCCCTATCCCGCTCAATATCCCTCAGCTGTCTCTTGAGCCTAGTTGTATCCCTGTCTAGAGTCCTCCCCCATCCCATAGCCAACCCTCGTTTCGCCCTATCCGGACAGAGGAACCCACTGATCACTCCTTCCAGTACCGCCTATGCGCTAATCTAGTCTGTGTCATGGTGTCCTAGGCCACGTGTCTTGCCCTCATCTCTAGTCCTGGATCCTGTAACACTTGTCTCAATGCATCCTTGTCTTCATATTGATCGTAAGGAACTAACTCCCCATTAATCAGTATCCACAGTATCCTGTACACATCCTCTAAGGTGACTATCATCTCACCCATCAGCAAATGAAATGTACATCTTTGAGTGTCATCTCTCAGCTAATGCAGTCAGCAACCCCATGTTCGCCTGAAACTCAGGCACATACAGAATATGTTGCAAGCCCATAGCCTAAACTGCTTCCCTCTCCTCGAGTGTCAGCTCTATTTGTAAACTTTGAGTTGAAGGGAATCGCTCCTGTGACTCCACCATCGGCAAGTCCTCATGCAGTCAAGCAAATCAACTGTGTCAATCCTAGTGGTACTCCCTGTTCATCACAAAGTGTTGCTCTCTATCCTAGTGGTACTCCCTGTTCATCACGAAGTACTGCTTTATATCCTAGTGGCATTCCATGTTCATCACAAAGTGCTTCTCTTTTTTAGTACTCCCTATTCATCACAAAGTACTATGTTTTTGTACTCCCTCTTCACCACAAAGTGTTGTTCTTTTTAGTACTCCATGTTCATCACAAAGTACTACTTTTTGGTATTCCCTATTCATCACAAAGTGTTTCTCTTTTTAGTACTCCTTGTTCATCACAAATTACTACTCTTTCTATCCTAGTAGCATTCCTTGTTCATCACAAAGTGTTGCTTTGATCCTATTTTTTAGGGCACCTACTTGAGTGTATCCTCTTGAGTAGCTTATCCAATTGACAATGTATGTTCTATCATAGAATTATCAATTTCAGCCTAATCCAATTGGCAATGTATGTTCTATCACAGAATTGTCAATTTCTTTGGTACTCCTTGTTCATCACAAAGTGCCTTGATCTATCCTCTTGAGTAGTTTCCTGATTGGCAATATATGTTCTATCACAGAATTGTCAATCCTAGCCCTATATTCTATTCTAGTCTTCCCTAGAGGACCTGCTTGAGTGTATCCTCTCAGCAACTTATCCAATCGACAATGTATGTTTATCACAGAACTGCCGATTTGGCCTTGAAGACATAAATACGCATTCATGACACAAATGCGCTTGCATACTGCACATATGCGCCTGAATCACACAGACGTGCCTCTGATCTACCCAGACGCGCCTGTCTTGCATAAATGCGTCTGCACTTCATAGATGCTCTCACATCTGACACAGACGCTATTACATTCATAAACGCGCCTGGCACCAACGCAGACGCGCCTTAACGTTTTTACCCCGCTTGCAATTTCCTAAATGTGCATTTATTACATTACCTAGCATGCATTTATGACAACAATTATTGCAACAAAGTACAAGGAGGTTTTGTGGTACTTACCGGCTCTCTTGCATCTGTTGGCCTCTGATATCGGCGAACGCAATCGAATCTATGCACCAATGCCATCACTGCTGACTGCTGACTTCTCTTTGCTCTCTCTACACTCTGATCTCATGGATGTGTGGATGACAATGATGATGTTTTCCCCTCGTGGTCTATCTTATAGACTATCCTAGCCCTAGTCTCCTGTGTAAGTCTTCTTTATCCCGTGACTTTGTCACTCTATCCTATCTGATCAGTCCATTCTAGCCTTTCTTTCTTATCAAGAGATTGTCTGCGATCTTTTCAAACATTTTCATCCAATCTCTCGAGGGGGCATATCATTCCCATCTTGGGGCAACTTTGTATCAGTTCATCTTATCTTCTTTGAAACAACGCGACAAGCTGTATTGTCTCAAAGAGGGGCAAAATGTAGACACCTAAAATTGTCCTATCTAATTAAATAAATATCTTTATTTATTTTATTATTTTAATCCTAATTCTTCTATTAATTAAATAAATCTTTATTTATTTAATTCATTCATTTATCCTCTTCTAGCCTTATTTCTCATTTAAATAAATACATTTATTTATTTAAATTATCCTTTTTCCTAAATTAAATAAATACTTTTATTTATTTAATTGATCCCACTTCCTCTATTAATTAAATGAATCTTTATTTATTTAATTAATTCATTAGCCTTTTCTACCCATGACACATGTCATTCATCTCTTAATTCCTACACTACCTACCCCTCTCATTATTTTATTATTTCTTTTACCTACCCTCTAATCCTAGCCGTGATAGTTCTAATACTAATATGTTTAGTATAGATGCCAAGCTAACAAGATGAGAGGGGATACAAACTTAATCTTCCATAAAAACAACAGATTTAACCTCGGTAAACTTATCAGAAAAACTGTAAAGCATGCAAACTCATAAACAAGTAAGATCACAAAACATATAACACCAGATTTAACGTGGAAACCCAAATAGGGAAAAACCACTGTGGGATTTCGGACCCACTAAGAAATATACTCTTCTAGAGTATGCTCGGTTAAAAGCAAATCCTGTTAAAGATTACAAACACATTGCTAAATGTGACCCAGTTAAGGGATTTCCCTCATATCTGTTAGGATCTTCACCTTGTTAGAAGTGACCTTGTTAAAGGATTTCAAACACTCAATCTGAATGTCACCTTGCTAGAGGGTTTTACAAATAAGACTGTTAAGTCCACTCGGTTAAGAGATTTTCTGTCACTTCACAAAATAACAGTAATAAAATATATCTGCAACTTCACATCTAAAAATGCTAAAGCATATTCTTATTTGCTCAATACAATCTAGTCATAGGACTTATCTTGTCCCTCTGCTAGGCTCTATACTCTGTTATCAAAACAAATCTTCATGCTTTTGTGCTCAGTAATCACTATGTAGCATTCATGTGCTTACACTTGCCCACATACATTGTTTATCAACAGTTCATTATTTATAAACAATTTGCCAACCGCTTAATCTCCTTGATCACATTTCCCATGATCAATTATAGCCATCAGATCTTCAAACTTGACAATGTATCCTTCGATCTGAAAACGTTTTACCTTGCCTTGGAACTTGCATACATTTCTTGGAACTTGTGCTAAGGTATTGCAGTTCAATCTGAGCTGTAGATCTTCCTGTTGATCTTCCATTGCCATAGATTCTTAACAAACTTCATGCGCGACTTACCAATCATTTAATCAACTCCAGCTCATCAGCTTCCTTCATTAAATAATGTTTTTATACATTTAATGCATTTTGTTATTACTCGGTTGCAACTCGGTAAATACTAAACTTTACTCGGTAGACATTCTGCCTTCATTAACCGATAGCGATAACCTTAGGGTTTACCGACTAGGTTCTTTGCTTGGTAACATAGTATAGTATTAACCTTACAATTAACAACATATGTAGGATATCAAAACAATCTAAACATCATGATCTCATCATTGTCTAACTCGGTAATAGTTGCCCATTGAATAACTTATTCCTCCCTTTATTCATCACATTCTTTTTGTGTCTTTTACCGACATCTTAACTCTTTTCAAAACATACTTCTTAAGATATGGCAACATCATATTGAATCAGAATATCAATTTCTTGACATCAATGACAAAATAATAATATTAAGACAGTGAACATCCTTAATCAATTATATCCATAGTCATCAACAACCTTCTCAATATCCTTATTGAAATACCAACAATCTCTCATTGTAATTGGAATGCCAACAATCTCCCTCTGGCTGATATAATGTCAACAATCTCCCCCTTTGGCATTGATGGCAAAACCAATTTGATTTGACCTAAATGATTCGGATTGCTGTGAAATTCTGAAATTCTAAAAATTGTCCCCTAACTGACTTCTGAGATATTCAAAAGTGTCCCTTGGTAGTGGCTTGGTGAAGATATCTGCTATTTGTTCCTTTGTGCTAACATACTACAACACCACTTTCTTCTCTTGAACTTCTTCTCTAAGATAATGATATTTGATAGAGATGTGCTTTGTCTTAGAGTGCATAACAGGATTCTTAGAAATGTTTGTGGCACTAGTATTATCACATAATATAGTTACTAGCTCGGTAACTTGCTCATTTATGCCTTCCAACAATTGTTTGATCCATGCTATATTGGTACAATTCAATGTTGCAGCAACATATTCAGCTTCTGATGTTGACTGTGAAACACATCCTTGTTTCTTGCTAAGCCAACTCACTAGTCTTTCTCCTAAAAAGAAAGCTCCTCCACTTGTGCTTTTTTTGTCATCAATGTTGTCTGCCCAATCAGCATCAGTATAAACTTTTAAATCAAAGACATTTCCTTTCCGATATACTAAGCCATAATCTTCAGTGCCTTTCAAGTATCTGAAAATTCTTTTGATTGTTGTCATGTGTGTTTCCTTGGGATCCGCAAAGAATCTTGCAACTATTCCTACTGCATGTGCTATATCTGGCCTGCTGTGAACAATATATTGCAATTTTCCAATCATAGATCGGTAAAGTGTCTCATCAATAGATGTAGATTCATCATTCTTTGATAGTTTACAGTTGGTAGTCATAGGAGTACTTACTGGTTTTGAATCCTCCATTCCAAATTTCTTTAAGATTTCCTTTATGTACTTGGATTGGGTAATGAAAATCTCATCTTTCATTTGCAGTATCTGTAAACCTATAAAATACTTTATCTCACCGATTAATGACATCTCAAATTCTTTGCTCATTTCATTTCCAAATTTCTTGCATAGAGAGTCATTTCTACAAAAGATAATATCATCAACAAATATGACTGAGATCAATATTCCATTCTCATCATTCTTCATGTACATATTGTTGTTTTCACTTGTTCTTATAAAACCAATTTTGATCAAATATGAGTGCAATCTCTCATACCATGCTCTAGGTGCTTGTTTCAAACCATATAAAACTTTGTTCCATTTACATACCTGATCAATATTTTCTCCTTCAACAAATCCTTCAGGTTGTTCAATGAAAACTTCTTCTTCTAATATACCATTTAGAAATGCTGATTTGACATCCATTTGATATACCTTGAAATTCTTGTAAGCAACATATGCCAACAATGTTCTTACTCCTTCAAGTCTTGCCACAGGTGAAAAAGTCTCACCATAATCAATTCCTTCTTCTTGAGCATAACCTTTGCAAACTAGCCGTGCTTTATTTTGAATGACCTCACCTTTTTCATTTAGCTTTTTTCTAAAAATCCACTTTGTATCGATTACATTTTTGTCCTTCAGTCTTGGGACCAGTGTCCATGTGTCATTCTTCTTGATTTGATCAATCTCTTCTGTCATAGCATTTATCCAATCTTCACTGTTAAATGCCTCTTTCACTATCCTCAGTTCAAATTCAGATATCAGACATGTGTTCTGTCTCAATTTGTTCCTTGTCATCACTGGATCATCCTTATCTCCTATAATCTGACTTGATGCATGATTCCTTCTGACATACTTGTCTAATACAGGCTCGGTAGGCTCTGTATGATCTTCTTTATCACTCTGTAACTAGATATTCTTTTCATTTCCTTCAGTAGTCTTCTCGGTAGGACTTCTTGGTTGAACATAGACAAATCCTTCATAATCTTCTGGTTCTTTGGAGTTTCCTTCATCATTTCTGTCTGCAAATTCATCAATTTTCACATTTGCACTTTCTACTATTTTGTTAGATGATTTGATCAGACATTTAAATGCTTTGCTTCTAGAAGAATAACCTAGAAATGTTCCTTCTTCACTTTTCTGATCAAACTTACCATTTCTATCATCTTTGTGAATATAGCATCTACTTCCAAAGATTTTAAAATAACTTACATTAGGTTTCTTGTCATACCAGATTTCATAAGGTGTCTTCAAAGTTCCTTTCTTTAGTTGTACTCGGTTCAGGGTGTAAACTGTTGTGCTTATTGCTTCTCTCCAAAATGTTTGTGGAACTTTCTTTTCAATCATCAGGGTTTTGGCACAATCCACAATAGATCTGTTTCTTCTCTCAGCTATCCCATTTTGCTGTGGAGTTCTCGATGCAGAGACTTGTCTTTTAATACCATGATCATTGCAGAACAAGTTGAACTCATCAGATGTGAACTCTCCTCCTCTGTCTGATCTAAGACATTTCAATTGTCTTCCTGTTTCATTTTCAACTCTTGCCTTGTACCATTTAAACATTTGAAAAGCTTCTGATTTTTCTTTTAAAAACATTACTGACATCATCCTTGAGTAATCATCCACAAATAATATGAAATATTTATCACCATAATAACTCTGAACTTTCATAGGACCACAGAGATCAGTATGCACAAGATCTAAAATTCCCTTAGAAGTGTAGGACTTACTTGTAAAGCTTGATCTTGTCATCTTTCCCATCTAGCATCCTCGACACATAGCATTCTCAGGTTTCTCAAGACTCGGTAGACCTCTTTTCGGTGCTTCTTACTTATTTTGATCAGATTATCAAAATTTACATGACAAAACCTTTTATGCCATAACCAGGTATCATCTATCTTTGCATATAGACACTTATTCCAAGTTGAGTCAAGGTGAAATGTGTTACCTTTTGTTTGTGTCTCGGTAGCAGCTAACTTTCCATGCTTGTCATGAACTTTGACAACTCATTTTTGAAACTCTATTCGGTAACCAGTGTTGTTTAGCTGTGCTACACTCAACAAATTGTATTTCAAACCTTCAACCCAATAAACATCATTGCATTTAGCATTGTCAAGAAGTGTTATGGATCCTTTACCTCTTACCGGACATGGTGCATCATTACCAAATCTTACATATCCTCCATCATAATCTTCTAATATAACAAACTTGTGTTTATCACCTGTCATGTGATGTGAGCATCCACTATCTATGATCCAAGAATCATTAGTATTTATATGAGATATTAAAGTTTTTTCTTCATACCTTTCTTCATCTGATCCATCTTTGATAGCCACATAAACAACTTCCTCTGTATCAGTTTCATTTGATTTATCATCATTAGATTCCTCATCAGCTATTAGGCATGTCTTTTTATCTCTTCCCCTAAAGTCTCAGTGTCCTCTGTAATGATTATCTTTCTCTCTGTCATCTCGGTAATCTCTCTTTTCACTAGATTCTTTGTCAGGACAATTAGAAGCCATATGTCCAATTCTATCACAGTTAAAAAATTTCAAAGGCAACTTTCCTTTGTACTTACCTTTTCCTCTCGGTAACCTTCTGGCTAATAGTGCTTCAAACTCTTCTTGCTTTCTGATTTCCTCATACAGTTTGTGTACCTCCTCCATGTTTTTGCAAAATCTTTCACTTGCTCCACTATGATTCCCTTCAGAGTACTTATACTTTCTATCATTGTAATCATCAGATTCATCAAGATGAAAAGAACTAAATGCAGACTCAACTTTATTTACCGATGACCCACTGTTATCAAAGTTACTTAACTCAAATGCATGTAGCTTACCAATAGTAGCATCTAAAGAAACTGGCATATTGGGTACAGACCTCAATTCATTGATTGCAGAGACTCGAATTGCATAAGCTGGTAGAAGGGTTCTTAACAACTTACTTGCTACATCCTTTTCTTAAATAGTTCCACATGCTTCTTTGATTTGATTGACAATCTCCTTTAGTCTTGTACTGTACTAGGTTATGTTCTCACCTTCATTCATCCTCATAGATTCAAGCTGTCCTCTTAGACTATCCACTTTTGTTGATCTCTGAGTCGGTCAATGCAGATGTTATTTCAATCATTGCTTAGATATGTTCTTGCTTTGCCTTTATCTCTTCCATTGTCAATGGATAGGTGCTCGGTGCAATGAAATCATTCTCCAGATAATATATAGCATATTCTCCAACTCCTGATAAGTGCACCTTCATTCTTTTCTGCCATGTAGAGAAACTTGACTTGTTTAGCTTCGGTGCATCCCTCTTATACATCTTTGGATCTTTGCCTCAAGTACCTTTAAACTTTTTCTCCTGAGTCCAAAGCTCTGATACCAATTAATAGTTCTGATACTAATATGTTTAGTACATATACCAAGCTAACAAGATGAGAGGGGGGGGTGAATCATACAAACTTAATCTTCCATAAAAACAATAAATTTAACCTCGGTAAACTTATCAGAAAAACTGTAAAGCATGCAAACTCATAAACAGATAAGTTCACAAAACATGTAACACCAGATTTAATGTGGAAACCCAAATAGGGAAAAACCATTGTGGGATTTTGGACCCACTAAGAAATATACTCTTCTAGAGTATGCTCGGTTAAAAGAAAATCATGTTAAAGATTACAAACACATTGCTAAATGTGACCCGGTTAAGAGATTTCCCTCAGATCTGTTAGGATCTTCACCTTGTTAGAAGTGACCTTGTTAAAGGATTTCAAACACTCAATCTGAATGTCACCTTGCTAGAGGGTTTTACAAATAAGACGGTTAAGTCCACTCGGTTAAGAGATTTTCTGTCACTTCACAAAATAACAGTAATAAAATATATTCGCAACTTCACATCTAAAAATGCTAAAGCAGATTCTTATTTGCTCAATACAATCTAGTCATAGGACTTATCTTGTCGCTCTGCTAGGCCCTATACTCTGTTATCAAAACAAATCTTCATGCTTTTGTGCTCAGTAATCACTATGTAGCATTCCTATGCTTACACTTGCTTGCATACATTGTTTATCAACAGTTCATTATTTATAAACAATTTGCCAACCACTTAATCTCCTTGATCACATTTCCCATGATCAATTATAGCCATCAGATCTTCAAACTTGACCAAGTTCAATGTATCCTTCGATCTGAAAACGTTTTACCTTGCCTTGGAACTTGCATATATTTCTTGGAACTTGTGCTAAGGTATTGCGGTTCAATCTGAGCTGTAGATCTTCCTGTTGATCTTCCATTGCCATAGATTCTTAACAAACTTCATGCACATCTTACCAATCATTTAATCAACTCCGGCTCATCAGCTTCCTTCATTAAATAATGTTTGTATACATTTAATGCATTTTGTTATTACTCGGTTGCAACTCGGTAAATACTAAACTTTACTCGGTAGACATTCTGCCTTCATTAACCGATAGCGATAACCTTAGGGTTTACCGACTAGGTTCTTTGCTTGGTAACATAGTATAGTATTAACCTTACAATTAACAACATATGTAGGATATCAAAACAATATAAACATCATGATATCATCATTGTCTAACTTGGTAATAGTTGCCCATTGAATAACTTATTCCTCCCTTTATTCATCACATTCTTTATGTGTCTTTTACCAACATCTTAACTCTTTTCAAAACATACTTCTTAAGATATGGCAACATCATATTGAATCAGAAAATCAATTTCTTGACATCAATGACAAAATAATAATATTAAGACAGTGAACATCCTTAATCAGTTATATCCATAGTCATCAACAACCTTCTCAATATCCTTATTGAAATACCAACAATCTCTTATTGTAATTGGAATGCCAACAATCTCCCTCTAGCTGATATAATGTCAACGAGCTGACCATTCATCTTTTACACCTCTCAATCTTATCCCTCCATTTCTTATAGTGTCTTCTATATAAGGAGATGCTTCCTTCATTATCAACCCTAATCATTCTATTCAATCAACTAATCAATCTATCCAACTACGCTTTCAAACTTTCATTTGCGATCAAACCTACTTGCAACCACATTTCCGTTCTTTGTTGAGCTCTTGTGCACACATAAAATCTGAGAGCAAATATATCAAGCAAGATCAATGGAGATAGGAAGAATGGAGATTCAAACCCTATTGGACATGTGATGGTATAATCTTTGTGATTTCATTTGATTTGCATTGTATTAGGTAATCTTCATATGTTATGGTGGATATTTGTTGTTGTTAGGCTAGGGTTTTGTGGTTGAATCTATTTTAGTCTTTCAATATTGTTGTTTCCACTTTTCACCATAAACAATAATGTCACTGTGCTTCACTACTAGTCTTAGATGTTTTGACTGGTGTTGTATCCTCCATCGAGGAGAATGAATCGAGTAAGTGTTTGGTTTGTCTAAAATAAAGGATTTGTGTGTTGCAGGAAATTCCCTGAATTTTGACCTTCTTTTATGTGATCAGTATTTACAGTATTTATTTTATTTTGTTTTTTTTTTAGTATTGTATAGATCAGTATTAATATATCTTTTTTTGGAATTTCTTTTTTAATATGTTTATGATGTGTGCATGTTGTGGTTGTGTAAGACATGCATAAATTTAGCTATTTTTTCTTAAATTTACCTAGTTTTTCTTCCACCTTCTACAATTTGAATATATTTTCTAAAATCTTATCACGAAAAAAAGTCATAAATATTGATGCAAAAATTTCAAACACAATTAACTTTAAAAATCAAAACAATCAAATCTATGAATTGTGAAAATATAATATCATTGATTTGATCATATTTTTATTTTTTTCTATAATCTTTTCAAACAAATTAATTTTTTTTTTTAAAGGGAGGATGTTGTAGTGACCCTACTTTGGACCAAACCTTGGTTAAGTTAATTTATGCTTAATTGTCTTTCTTTAGAGATTTATATTATTAGTTCCAATGGTTTCCTAACCTATTGTAGGATCTCAATTAGGTATGCATCTTGATTCATTTGTAGCTTTACATAAAATGGTGATTTAGGGCAAGAACTAGGGTTTTTACAAAAAAAAGTAGCATGTTTAGGGCAAGAACTTTGTTTAGGGTTTTTATGAGTGTTTCGAAAGCCATTTCATTTTGGGAATCATTTTGAACATTCTATGATCATTGCTTAAGGACAAGCAATCTTGAGTGGGGCGAACTGTAATGTCCCCACTTTGGAATAGAATTTAATAATAAATAATAATAATATTAAAACAGAAAAGAATAAAAAAATAAATTAAATTAAATTAAAATATAAAATAATATAATTAAATATAATTAAAATTTAATTAAGTTAATGAATGGACATGGAAGGAAAAGTTGTGACTCCCTCAAACATGGGATATAAAAGGGAGAAGAGAACCTCATTTGGAGAAGGGGATAATTTGGGAATCAGAAGTGCAAAACGGATTTAAATAAGAAGTGCAGATCTGATTGTGAAAGGTCATGTCCCTTTCGAAGGGCAGAAGTAATGAAGAGTTGCACTATTTCAAAGGGTGTTATTGGTGAAAGGGTGTGTCTCTTGCCAAAGGGCATCCATAATGAAGAGGGATGACCTCTCCCTCACATTGAGAGATATAAAGGAAAGGAGTCAAAAGCATCCAGTGACATGATCATCGATCGGATCATATCAGAATAATTATTAAGTTACATGAATTAGCAGTATCCTAGTAGGGGACATTACAGTGGTATTAGAGCAATGATCCTGCCATCCTGGAGGGTAAACAATCTAAAGATAAATCAATAAATCATGCTAGTTAAGGAAAAACAATCTAACAAAATGTGTATTCACATGTATGCTCTGTGTTTGTAGATATCTGTGTGTATGCTTCATGTTTTCAAGTGTATGCTCTGTGTTTGATTCATATCTGATGTATTTTTTTCTCCATGAGTGTCTATGACTACTATAGACATATTAATTTAGGAACATTGTATTTGAGGTCATAGATGTGTGTCATGCTTCTAATCATAAGTTCTTAACATTAAGTGATATCTATGATATTGTGCAAACCATTTAAGAAGTAATGCGAGACAAGGATGAGAGAAAACTTGTCTTAAAAATACATAATTATGAATTGTATATGTAATTCATGTTACCATTTGTATGAAGAATACCCTGTGATGCATATGTTAAGTGAACTACCATGGTAGTAATATAAGGAAGTACAAAGAGGGAGAATGGTGATGAGGTCCTCCTTTAGGTAGCCCACCTCATGGCAATTGATCAATGGTCCCATGAGGCCAAGGGGGTGTAAGACAGAGTCCACTGCTCTTGGACTTAGAGGAGAATGACATTCTAGACACCCTATTGTATCTTTCCAAACTCTATCATAATTGATTATTAACAAGGGGATAAGGATGGAAGTGATCAAGGGGAACAATGGTAGGATACCTCACTAGGTAGCCCACCTCATGGTAGTTTGACCAACGGTCCCATCAGGCCAAGAGGGCTCTGGATTTCACTCTGCTCTTGGGCCTAGGGTAGAGGGTCTCTTGGACACCTCATCATTTCTCTTACTCCCACTTTCTTATGATTGAGCTCCTATAGGGAGTTGGACCAAACCCTGGTTAAGTTAATTTATGCTTAATTATCTTTCTTTAGAGATTTATATTATTAGTTCCAATGGTTTCCTAACCTATTGTAGGATCTCAATCAGGTACGCATCTTGATCCATTTGTAGCTTTACATAAAATGGTGATTTAGGGCAATAACTAGGGTTTTTACAAAAAAAAAGTAGTAGCATGTTTTTTCGAAAGCCATTTCATATTGGGAATCATTTTGAACATTACATGATCATTGCTTGAGGAAAAGCAATCTTGAGTGAGGCGGACCGTAATGTCCCCACTTTGGAATATAATTTAATAATAAATAATAATAATATTAAAATAGAAAATAATAAAATTAAATTTAAAATTAAAATATTAAATAATATAATTAAAATTTAATTAAGTTAATGAATGGACATGGAAGGAAAAGTTATGACTCCCTCAAACATGGGATATACAAGGGAGAAGAGAACCTCATTTGGAGGAGGGGATAATTTGGGAATAGGAAGTGCAAATCTGATTTAAGTAAGAAGTGTAGATCTGATTGTGAAAGGTTGTGTCCCTTTCGAAGGGCAGAAGTAATGAAGAGTTGCACTCTTTCAAAGGATGCTAATGGTGAAAGGGTGTGTCTCTTGCCAAAGGGAATCCATAATGAAGAGGTGTGACCTCTCCCTCACATTGAGAGATATAAAGGAAAGGAGTCAAAAGCATCCAATGACATGATCATTGATCAGATTAGATCAGGACTATTATTAAGTTACAAGAATTGGCAGCATCGTAGTAGGGGACATTACAAATTTTGTAATCTCTTCAAACAAATTAATCTTTTGTTTTTTAAAGGGAGGATGTAGAGGATGATATAATAAAAAGGAGAAGTGGTATTGCAAAGGTTGAATAATATTTGGAAAAATTAATGGATTTAGTCACTAATGAAAAGGATGGTGTCGGGTTGTCTATTGTTTTCAATATTTTTAATAAGATGGTTGCTCATTTGAGCACTCTTGGAGACATAAAATTTTGATAGGCAATAAAACTAAGTCAATTGCATATTCATTTGGAAAATGAGGTACCTTCTATTTTACATTCACTATTTGTGCCACTTGAATATTTTCTCTAACCAATATCTTTTTTAAAGATAAGTAAACCAAGAAGCAAATTCACAATTATTTTTTTTTGGTACTATATATTTATTAGAGCTGAAAAAATACATTTAAGATAATGATGGTGTTGATAAAATACATTTAAAATGAGTATCATGGTATAGAAAAATAATGAATACTTAGATTTCATATGATTCAAATATATGGTTTGAATCAAATATATAATAATTTATGATATTAAAGAGGCTATAGAGGACACATATAATCCTCACAAAATGAACATTTTTAATTGATTGACGAATTTTAACAAAAGGTGTTAATTTTTCAAATAAAATAAAAATTACCATGACTTGGTTTTATAGCATCATATAATTTTTGGAATTAATTTTTTATAAATAGTTCAAACAAAACACATTATCTAAACATTTAATCTACTTGTAAAGATAATAAATGTTTTCCTATGGTAAATCTTGGTCAATATAATTAGATGCATATACATAAGTATAAATTAAGGGCAAGTGCAAGAAGATAATTACCAATTCAAGTCAAGTTTTCTCATGAGGAAAAATGCCATTAAAAATGGGGCTCATACGCTTTGGGTGCTCAAGCCAAAAAATCATAAAATGGGGCCCCATTATTTTAAACAAGGGCTCTGTTATTTACAAAATGAGGCCCTATTATGTAAAAATAGGGCCCCATTTTTTAAAGTATATATTTTTTAAATAATGGGGCCCGTTATATAAAAAATGTGGCCCCGTTATTTAAAAAATAGGGCCCTATTATTTAAAAACATGGGGCCCATTTTGTAAAAGTGTTTTTTTCTTAAATTCCTACAAACTCATTTTCACACTTTAAATAACGTGGACTAAGTTCATCCTTTGCATTAAGTTTTAGGTTAGGATAGGCATGGAAAGCCCAACCATTAGCCTTTGACTTGCAAGTACAAGGTTGGATCGTTGACATAACAAAATACAAACTTCTGGCATATGTCTAGTGGCCTTTTTTAAGGATATATTTTAAAAAATTAAATCCCATTATAGATTACATTGTGTAGATTTAAAATATGTAATTTTTTTAGGATTTGATTGTTTTTCTATTTTTCAATTAACTTGAGAAATTGGTCCGAAAACTCAAAATATTAGCTTTACTTATTTATTTAATAACTTATTTTTTACATTTTTTTAAAAATAAATTATATGACATCAATATACATAGAATTAAATTTTCAGAATGAAAAAATTCAAAAAATGATAAGTTTAGGTCTAATTATGGTGGTTGTACATGACAGGTTTTAAAACAACAATTAGGGCAAATAAAAAATTATTCAATAAAGAATTACAAAAAAATATCCTCGTCAATCTTCAATATCTTATAGATCTTTTTCAAAGATAGCTAGAAAAAAAGCTTTTATTTAGGTCAAAATAAGGTGGACATACACATGCACGGTATGGTACCGAAACAAGTATTTTTAAATAGTGGTTCTTAGATATCCCTTTTGAAACTCAATTTTTATCATATGGGTATTAAATAAATTACATGCTTGAAAACTAGACACCGAGTTGATTCAATCTCTAAGTGCTTCAATTTTTTGGGTCAAATATAGAAAATTCTAACAATTAAGGAAAACACTTCCACTTTTTGGCCAAAAAGTGGAACGAAATTCTTACACACACCCTTAGTGTAGATTAATTAATGATATCTATGAGAGTAATAACTAAAAACAGTATTTTGATATAAAACTGAATATTGAGGATGAAGGTTCTTTGTACTAGAATGATTGAGAATGAATAATTTTGATGTTGCACTAAATTTCACTTGCCCCAATATTAAAATGGTTCCTTTCTATTTATATATTATACCTCGAAATTAGAATAGATTTTTCAACTTCATAAGAGGTTGATTATTTATACTTTATTGAATTTCAATGATTGAAGGTGTTTAGAAACACCTAAGGGATATTGATCCATCATAAAGGTTATTTTCTATTAGGTTGGAGCCCTTCACAGGACTAGCTATAGTAAAAAAAAATCGAGAATGCTAATATTTGAATATTTATGTACTCTAAAATGACGCAATATTAATTTTTATTTTTATATGCTACCTCAAAATTAGAATGGTTTTTCAATTTTGTTAGGGATTGAATCCACGCCTTTGAGCCATTTTTTTGTTTTCATATCTCATCTAGTACAATGTGTAATATTTTTTAATTGACTCAATTCTTTATACTTTATTGAATTTCAAGAATCAAAGGTGTTTAGAAGAACCTAAGGAAGATCGCCACATTAGAAAGGTTATGATCTCTTAGGTTGATTCCCTTAATAGTGTTGGGAATTAGGTGTTGTACACATTGCATTATATTTATAATGTTTAATTTATTATTATGTTTGTAGTGCACCTAGGAGGTCCTAAAATATGTGCATCACCAAGAGTTAACATTCATGCGAGGGCCACTTTATATGTTGTATGACAAATATTGAGCTATTTGAATGCAAGCTAAAAAATATATTTATTTAAATTTAGAGAAAATTATTTAATAAAGTAATTAATATTAAAATTTGGATCAATAATTTTGTAATCTCATGATTTTAGTGATATGGTTTATGTAATATCACTTGGTGGTTTTGTGTGGGCTTGATTTTATAAATGCAAATAGAAGGGTGGTTGTCTAAGGTTGGCTAGTTGAGGTTTGAGCCTTATTATAAAGAGTGCATATGTGAAGCATGGCGTGGAGGATAAATTTGAGAGACTTGTTGTTTCAAAGGTGTTCTCTAAAGATGTATTGTCATATTTATTGTTGAATAATACTATTACCTATTTTTCACCTTAGGGAAAAAAAATAGTCCCGCAATCGATCCAAGACCTTATATTGAAGTTTTAGAGGGTTTAAAACCCTTCGGGTGAGAATAGTTTTATATAATACCTTTTGATTCTATTTCTAAAATCTAAAAGAGGTATATTTACTTCAATACTTTCTGAAAAGGAAGCCATGTATAAAAGAGAGAATCGAAGTTCAGCTTGCAAATTCCACATTGTAATAGGTCAAAAGGTCAAAATTCTACTTTTCATAGGTAAAATTTCCATGAATCATTAACTGCACATTGTATTTCAAAGAGAAAGGTTCTATTTTGAGTCTTACGTGGAGTTAGGGCAATTTATCAAGTTGTTCTTAGTTTAGTCCTCTATCCATGAAGACAGTCCTCTATCCATGACTATCATAACAGTCATAGTATCAGAACACAGTCCAAATTGAGAATGAAAACATAACAACAATAAAGAAACAAAGATAATTCATCTTGGGCATCATGAAAGCTTTGAATGTCATCATCATGAATAAGGGTTGGGTAGGCCAATCATGAGCTGACACTGTATTAGAAGGGAACACAAGAAATAGAAGCAGCCACCTAACAAACTCAGTCACAGAGATCTACAAGGGAAAAAATAAGCAGTGAATAATAATGACAGTACAAGCTCTTTAAGCTCTAATACATTAATGAGAAAAGTTTTGTTATTATTATAGTATTTGAAAAGCCTTTTCCCAAAACACCATGTTACTTCATAGCAGACATGACAAGCACAGAGTCATAAGACAGCAAATTCCTAAAGAAACCCTACAGAGCTTTATAATAGAAGGACAGTGTAGTCAAAGGATAGGCCTTTGGAAGATCAATCAATGTAGTGGTATGTGGTTGTTGATATGTAAATGACCATGAGAGTTCTCCATCAAACCACATATCAGTCAATGATCAAAGCTCTCAAAAGGGCATCAAAGACACGAGGTTAAATCTTCAAAAGACAGTCAATACACAGTGTTCATAGCAATGAACAAAGGTTGAGTAAGTCAATAAGAACAGAACAAAGATGTCAAAGTGGTCAAAGTGAAAGACGATTACATAAGGAGAATCAAAGCCTAAGGTCATACACAACAGTCTTATTAGTCCTTGAAAGGTTTTCAGAAAGGACAGTAACATCCAAGACACAGAATACAGTCAAAAGAGTATAAAGGACAACATCAAAAGGATAAAGACACAAAATGAAATAGGGATCATTCACAAGGATTAGTGCAAATATCAAGAGAGTAGATCCACAATACAAAAGGAAGGTCACATTCAAAAAACAATCTTCACAAGGTCAGAGTTAATGATTATACAAGGGGCTGTGATGAAGCCATTTATAACAATGAATGAGCCTTAATCTATGATAGCAAAAGAATAGCCTGTGTAAAAGATCAAAGCACAACTAATGAGCATGACAGTTAGAGATTAAGCTACATTCATGGAAATGAAGAAGATTGTAAGGTTTTTAAGATCACAAAATAGCAAAGCAATTCATATGGACAAAGAATATAGACAAATTCAGTGATCTCTGCAAAATATGAGATCAAGAACCTGAGAGCAATCTTGACAGTGACTGGAAGGTGGCTCAATGCTATAAGGGCTAGTGAGTATACAAAATGTCAAAGAGAAGTAGTTATAAGAAAGAATGAGACAGTCATATAAAGTACAGTCCAAACCAGAATGAATCGATAACCAAACCAAAAGACAGTCATAACAGTGAAAAAATCACTGTCAAATCAAACTTTCAGACCTTTGTAGCAGCAGTCTAAAACATTGGGTGGACAATATCATATCACAGTAAGGAAAGAACACCACTGTTATGAGGAAAAAGCTTGAAAATGGGAGCTGCCATTAAACAAATGCTTTAGCACAGTCACCAATAAGTCAAAGTTCACAGTCTAAAACAGGGTAAGACAATGCTACAGTTCACATAATTTAAAATGCAGTCCCAAATGTTCTTGCTTATGTAATGAAAGCAATAATGATTACTATTTGGACTAAGGAAACATTCACAAGCCAACTAATGACTAGGTACAGTGGTCAAAAGAAGGAATGTCCAAGATGAAAACTCAATGAGGACAGTGAAATAAAGGTAAAAGAAGATCATACAATATCAGCCCTACTCAAAGTGACGATGATTTTATATTTAATGGTGTTTGAACGTTGATTAGGTTTCTTATGTATGACATAAGTGCAAGCTTAAAATTAGGAAGCGATGGATCTTTGAAATACCCTACGCCTCATTAAGGGTTTGTTAACTTACAAGTTCCTAAATCCTTATATCTTGTTTCAATTACAAAGTTCAAGTAATAGTTGGATTCTATCATGCAACCAGTTCAAGGATCAGTTTGAGAGTTAGGAGGTTGGGTTTTTTAAACTTATCTAGCAGTTAGAGGCCTGAAAATAATCAAGCAGGTCTACATCAGTTTGGGCCCCACATGAGTTGCACATGAGACAAGGTAAGTTTTGCAATAGTTCAACTTCATAGTGGCAGTTCCAACCCTATTTTAGCATGATCTTTGATCACATCCGACCCAAGAGAGGGAGGCTGCGTTTCTTAAACTTATGTAGCAGTTAGAGGCCTGAAAATAAGGATTTTAAAAGCAAATCAAGTAGGTCTACATCAGTTTGGGCCCCACATGAGTTGCACATGGGTCAAGGCAAGTTTTGCAATAGCTCAACTTCATCCAACCCTATTTTAGCATGATCTTTGATCACATCCGACCCAAGAGAGTTTCATCATGCAAGATGGAGGAGGAAATAAGAATGAAGAGCAACAGTTCATGCTGAGTTCAAGGAGTCAAAGCCGGATTTCATCTCAGATCTATCTATCAGTCAGGAATGCAACTTCTTCTATTTAACTTCTTCTTCTCTCCTTTTCTCGCTAGTTCCTTTCTCTCTACCTTTTACATGCAGCAAGGCAAGAAGCATTGTAACTCATTAGAAGCATTTTCAGTTTGTATGCGATTCCTTTATTTTCAATAAAAGGTCTCAAATTTTTCTTGTCATATACAATGAATGGATGATATTTGATGCAATTTTGTGATTTCTTTGTCTCATTCAAGCAAAGTTAGAGAAAGAAATCCCATGATTAGTACATAATCATTCTCCAACTATAAGGATTCACTTTTTGTGCAAAAATTATAACTCTTTGTTTATATTTGTTAGATTATATTATAATTAAATAGTAAGTTAAACCGATGACCTATGCAAACTTGATTTGATATGAACCTTGTGATGTATACTTGTATGTGGTATTGTATATGTTGTATGTTGTATGGATTATGTAGTCAGAGGTATTGTATGTGTTGTATGTTGTATGGGTTATGTAGTCAGAACATGTATCATATATGCACTTAATATTAGAAATAATTACTCAATGATCATCATTGCTACATCAGTATCTCCCTAATGTATTAGTAAAGGGATAATCTTTGAAAGGTTTAGTTAGGGAAATTTAGTGTGTATTAGCTTCAATTTTGTGACCTATTTATGTATAGTGATAGTAAAATAGCTATAGTCTACTTGAGTGATAAGTCTTGTACTGGTATAAATTGTAAATCGGGATACTTATAATGACCTCAAATTACATGGACTCTTGCAACATGAGTAGTAAAGAAAATAAATCGTTGACAGTTGTTATTTTTAGTTTATTTTAATTTATTCTTCATTTGTTTCTAAGATGTACTCTTTCCTTAACTAAAATAAGGCTATATCCTAGTTTGACATTAGCTATATTATCTTGGTAATTTATTTTAATAGAATTTTAACTAAATGATTGCCTCAAATGTAAGTTTTATCCTAATTATATACTCATGCAAATGATTCTTATAGTATTAAAATATTTTATATAGTGGACTTAATATGTTAATTGATTTAATATGAATAAAGATATTTGACTAGAATTGATAGACATGGGTATGATTGTTATTTATTTTTATGAATATGATTATATTTATTATGTTAGTTTAAACATATAGGGATTAACACTATCTAGTATTTTTTTGCAAGTATAAGTGTAAATGATGAAGTTGATTGTTGGTTTGAATGTTGAGTTTCTTTTACTTGTAATTGTTAGGTTTTGATTGGATAAAGCAAGATAGGGCTTAAACCCTTACATAGTAGCCATGTGGCAAAAGATAGGGGTCTCACAAGGAATGAGAGCACCCAGCATTAGAACCAACAAACATAACAAAAACCAAGAACCAATTGAAGACCAAAAAATGGCAAAAACACTAAAACAAAAAATGACTGTAACACCTAAACACACCACCCACAAAAGACCCAAACTGGTGGTCTATAGTGTGGGGGTTTTCACAACTTGTCAATCCTGGCTAATTTCTTTGACCTTCTCATAGAAAGATAATCTTCTAATCAAACCCTTGCTAGACAAAGTAGCAAGGGACTCAATTTTCGCCTTAACAATGGTACCAGTAGATTCCAAAGCAACACTAATTGTAATCTCCATAGACTGCTTCCTCTTTCTATGTCTTCACTCGATCTCTTCTAAGATAGCTTGCATTGAAGCCAAATTTTTGTGCACCATTTCACTATTACACGCTACCACCTACTCCAGTTTCCTTTTTAGGGTTTCCTAGTTGTCCTAGATGTCTAATATTACCTTAGCCATTTCCTTTCTATCCTTATACAAGGTCACCTTAGCATTCAGCGCATTGATTAATTCTTCCAAATCTCCCACTTCATGAGCCTCTTCTCCAAGTCATTAGCAGACAACCATACTCTCATCTTTATCCTTTGTCACCAAGTTAGAAACCCTAGTCTTTGCCTTAGCCACAACCTCTAATCTATTAATTTTTGTTTTAGTAGTGTTGAGATGAGAAAGGAGCTAGCGGATGATAGGATTTTTCCTATTATATGCTCCACAAAGTTCATTCAATTTTTTAGCAACCTCCAATAATTCCCAAACTCAAGGAGATGAAACGAGGGAGGGGGAGGGGAACCAAGGGAAGGCGTGGAGGATTTAGGGGCTACTACAACAACATTAGGCTTGTTAGGGGTCTAATATGAGCCTGTAATCCAAGAGGAAGAGGATTCCTCAGAGATATCTTCCTCAATGACCAGCACTTTCCTAGGATTTTCCTTTTGTTGTCGGGCTTGGGGTTAATATTCTTCATTTTGGAAAAACATTAGGGGTTAACCCAAGGAAGAGGGGTAGTCATCACAAAATTCGAAGCACCTTTGCAACTGGTCTCAAGGATGTTGGATAACTCCACAACTAGAGTGGGGTTAGGAAAAGGACCAATAGGGTTTATAGAGGGTGCACTAGAAGGGGACATAGCCAAAGGAAAATTATAAAGCCTCAGAATTAACCCCTGATTAAGGGGGAGCACTTCCCTAAACTTATATCTAGTAGGAGAAATTCATTTTAAAATTTTGTTTAAGATTACTTAACATAGGGAACAACGATGGAATATCTTCTACTTGTAGTCTAGGGTGATGTATTTCATCAAAACTAGTGCAACCTCCTTCCAATCCCCTAAGAGGTCTTCCCTATTGAATTCATTCTACAAACAAGAAGTCCTCTCTCTCACCTTCAAGAATCTCTTGACACCATCTTTGTAGTTCCCTTTAGGTTTCTTAGGGAAAGTCACACCTTCTACCAAGAGCTTATTAGCAGTTGTTATAGACTCCATGGGGTAAAAGTAAAAAATTGTGACACATGTTAGGCCAACTTATCAGCACAAGTGAATTTAAGTATTTCTAACTAAAAATTAATTTTAGTCAAACATATGGTCTATGATTCATTATAGCTAAGTTATATATGATCCACAACTTTTTCAATTGGAAGTGTCTACCAAAAAAATATTTTTTTAAAACAAAATTGATGTCTCAACAACTTCTACTCTTATAAATAATTTTATTTTTTTTAAATAGAAATGCCCTTTTTGCAAATTTATAAGTAAATTCTCCAAAATATATCTTTTTATATTTTAGATTTAATTTTTATTGAATGTAGGTCATTAGCACTTTTATACACGGTTGATTATCTTGTCAAGTAAAAATACTAAAATTTATTTATTTAAAAAAAATATGATGTAGTAGAGAAACGAATCTACGTCAAGATGATATAATTCTTTTATATTTTGGATAAATAATTTAGACAAAAGGTGGTGCCAAATGGAAAGAGTTATATTTCAATACACACAACTTTTCAAATTTATTTAAAAATATATATTTATAAAAAGTAGTGAAAAATATATCTAAGCACTAAAGTTTAAAGTTATCAATACACAGAAAAAATTGAAAAAAAATAAAATATACTATATAAAGTGTGGGGCATCATGTAACTTCAATTTCAACATCGTATTAGCAACTAAATTTTAGGGTTTACTTTATAAAAAACTATATTCAAATAATGTTCTAGATTTTTTTTTAAATTACAAACATAAAATACACTAAAAAATATACTTTTTTTTTTTTTTTGATCAGTAACAAATTTAATATTTGTATTGCTTGAAAGGAGAAAATTACATGCCTTCAGCTGCTCTGCTGCAGCTTTCCACTATCTTAAGACTATATGGGGTCTTGCCCCTACAAAACTCAAAATGAAGCCCGAGACAGAAAACCACACCAGCTATGCCTACCACTAAGGTTACATTCCATACATCAGTGAAAACCACCCCAAAAAACTAACGGCCTACTCAAGGAACCAACCTACTGGAACCAACCAAGGGCCTCCTCCCTGGAGAAGTTGGGGATGGCATGACAAGGTCCTGCATTGGATTGCGCCATCCCAACACTGGTCGTGGTTCCCGATTGTCCTCCTCGCAACTCTCTGCGTTCCACAATCTTCGCACTCTTCTGAGGGATTTGATGATGCACCAACGACTACCATCCTCACCAATCGGAGCCTGCGACTTTACCGGGGTCTGCTTGCCGCGCAGTTTCGCCCGCTCCGTCGGTCCCATCTTCCGCACAAAGTCTAGCAGATCCCGCCACCCTTTCCTTGCATCCTCCAACTAGGTTTCAACCGAGCGAGAGGCTGACCACACCACCAGAGGTTGCACTGCATCATTTTGCCTGCCTAACCGCCTCCACGACCCTTGCTCCATTCTCAAACCCACCCCAATCTCCGCACGTTCCACCAACTCCGCCAAGCCACCCGACCATTTTGGTCTCAGAACTAGAGACGCCACCTGCGTCACCTCCTCCCTTGAACTTCCCACCATCAGCGTCAGTGCCACAAACAGGGACGATACGTCCAAATTAGTTCACGGGTGATAGTCAATGTCTAGGAATTCGTTCCCAAACATCAAATGAACAGCCTTCCAAAATTCTTCCTCGTCCACCCTAAATACATTCTTCAGACGATGGCTTGAAATAGGGCCTCGAAAGGCAGGCATTTGGCCTAGAGTGAGTAGCGAGAAATTTGTTTCCATCGTTCCCCTACCACACAGCCAAGAAACAACTCTCGTAGCGAAAATTGCAATCCTCTTTGCAGTGCCAAAAACGAGGACCATAATGTCACAATCCGTTGCCACCCCATCCATTTATTACACCACACGCAGCACCTCACACCACACATCGCCAGCAAATCCAAAGTTCCATTCACTGTCATCATTGCATCTACGTCGCCGTAATCTCAACTTGCTGCCATTGTGGTGTACTCAACCACATGAACCTTCCTCACCCCTCAACATGCATATCTAAAATGGCTCACACATAGCTATTCACGACTTCTCGAGTTCCCCTTTCATACTCAAAGCTTCATCATACAAATTCTAAGGGATCCAAATCCCTCAAGTCTTCAAAGAAATTAAAATGTTCAGCCAAGGAACCATTTGCACCTACGTTCAAGAGCACATCAGCTTCTGCATTCACTTCCCTTAGAACATGCAATACTTTAAAACCCTCGAATCCATTCATCAGGTCATGTATTCTTCTGATATGTTTATCCAAGTGCCAAGCATCCATCCTACCCCTAGCGATGTCATTCACCACTATCTGGGAGTCCCCTTCAAGGTGTAGTTTTTTCACCTCCAATGTTTTCGCCATAAGAATTTCTCCAATTGCCGCCTAACACTTAGCTTCATTGTTAGTGCCATCCACCAATCTCTTTGCTCCAAATGCTAAAATACTACCTTTCTCATCTCGAGCAATGACCCCTGCACCGGAGATCCCGGGATTCCCCCTAGATGCCCCGTCAAAGTTTATTTTGATCCATCCCTTGTCTGGCGACATCCACACATAACTTTTTTCACCAACCCTAAGAGGATAAGCCCTCAAAAGCCCATTAGTAGGCTTGAACTTGATCAAAGGCCAACCCACCAGGATACTAGCATCAAACTGAGTGAATGGGGTCTTCGCCAAATTTACCTGGGAAGCAGCATTAGAGACTAATTCCGAAAATTCCCTCTCCAATTTGATCAGAAATCGCTCCATGGGTTTCGTTTTATCCTCAAAGAGCCGTCGATTCCGTTCTTTCCAAACTTCCCACATTATTATTGATGGCATGACCTTCCAAATTGCAGCAAAAGTTGAAGAATTGTTCAAAACCGGCCACGATTCTAGCCAATCTCGCAGGTTCTCTGCCAACGGCCCCTTCCACCTCAGCCTCTGCAACCCAAATCGCCATGCTTCCTAAGAAAATTCGCATCTCAGAAGAAGATGATCCACATCTTCCTCCTCCTTACAAAGCACACAACGGAAGGAACCGCAAACCCCATTCTTTTAAGTCTATCCCCGGTCAAAATACGGTTATTACCCGCCAACCATGAGAATGCACCTACTTTGGGTAGACAAGCGTTGTTCCAACATATCTTTGCTTCCCAATCCACCATCCTGACATCTTCCTCCAACAAGGCATACCCCAACTTGACAGAATAAATTCCACTCTTCGCACCACACCAAATGATTTCATCTTGCTCCCTGGAACATGTCACCTCTCTACTTGCTAGGATATTCCTCAACATCCTTTGATCATCCTCCCCCAAATCCAGATCGCTAGGATCCTTCCAAGTCATCCTCTGTCCCAGATCAAATGATTCTGGGACCAAAAAGTCGCTCACTTTGTCTCCCCATTGTTGGGTGGTCTTTTGAACAATCCGCGGAGGAACCCCGACATCCAAGGATGGGCGTCCGTCCCAAGAATCCTGCCAAAAACTAGCCTTATGGCCATCTCCTATTTGCCATGTCAGGTGATTGGTAACCAAGCTTCTACAATTCATTAGAAACTTCCAAAGGGAAGATCCTCTAGTGGGATTTTCAATCGTGAGTATTCTCTCCCTATCTTCATTGTCCAGGTACTTGGCCTGAATTCATACCCATCTCTGCTCTGGCATACTATACATCTGCCACACCAACTTCACCCCCATAAGCATTTTAGGCTTGTCGCTCCCGGACAAACAACAGAGTCGATGGCAGGAGCCAATTCTGTGAGCATGATATCCGACACGTCCTTTGCAGATCTCGTTGACGCTACCAACTGGTCCTTTAGTGCTCTATCAGCCCTGCCTTTGCCTTTCTGACCTGCCATACATTCGGATTCCTCATGCCCCCACTCTTTATAGGACTTACATTTCATCATGATCTCTTCAACTTCTATCTCTTGCCTCCAGAAGCCCTCAGGGGAGCGGATTTCAATGGCCTTGGGGAGCAAGGGGTGTGGTTTCCACATTATGTAGATTCGAGCATACATGCATGAGTCTATTTTATCAATGGCTTCATCTGATTTGATGAATCTCCCTAACTTGTCACCGATTATCTTGAAAAATTCCTCCTTCCAATACTCATGCGGTAAGTTGTACAACCTAATCCATACTAGGATTTCCTCAACGGAGGCTTGTCGAGGATCAAAGTTGGGGATCCAATCTTTAATGTAGAACCCTACTCCCTTCATCATGAAAGACCCATTATACATGATTCTGGTTTTTTCCACTTCTGACTGAGCAATGATTAGGAAAAAGCCGTTAGTTAGGGTTTTGATCTCGAAATGGCTCCCCCATTCCTCATCAATTCATTTCCTTGTCTTTGAAAAAGTGGGCCAATCTCCTCCCCACTTCATGAAGAAGGCTCTAGCACACAAAACTTGAACCGATTCCTTCCAAGCTGATGAATCAATACAGATGCTAATGGTTCTCTTTTTCGTCGTCATCGGTGCCTCCACATGATGGGTTTCTTGGTAGTTGTTGGTTTTTTCTTCCAAAACCGCTCCTCAGTCTGCTTTTTACTCCACTTAGGAAAGATCGGGATCCTGGAATGGCCCCATTTATTCTTGTTTGCCTCAAAGGAAATGCAAGCATCGCCAAACTACCCCTATCCCCCCTTCTTCGATCTGAACCATAACGCTAGAACTGGTTAGCCCGAGGTGGAAACCAAGGCCGATGGTTGTCGAGGCGCTATGAGCCATTCTCCAGCTCTCGCGTTTGATATCCGCCGCCACCTGCAAACCCTAACCTCCTTCTGTGCTCCATCAGTATGAACATAAACAATTTATTATTCTAAAAAATATACATTTTTTTACTTTACATCATTTCAAAATTCAAAACGTATATGTGTCTTTCTATTTGTTCAATTTAAAAACTTGAATCAATGTTAGCCATTTCCTTTATAAAAGTGTGACACAACTTTGTACTTTTACTCCATGGAAACAATGTAGGACACACTCTCAATGCAAATTTCACCCTCTTCCCAAGAATGATCAAATTGTTTAGAGAGAGTGGGGTTAAAGCCTTTCATACCCTCCAAATAGAAAGCTAGATTACCCCTCAAAATCATGGGCCAAAGAGTAGCATTTTTCTTAAAGTTGTTACAATTGTCTAGCTCAGTCTATATGAGATCACCTCCCATGGTAAACCTATTCACAAGGAAACCAATGACAGTGATCAAGGAGGAGTAAGACAAAACTAACTTGGGAAAAGGATAGCGAATAGTGGTTTTAAAAAAGGCAATCCTTTCTCTAAATATAAAAAATCATCTCCCAATCATGAAATGATTATAGGAAATGACAAAAAAGGCCACAATTGAAAAGTCAATCCTTGGATCTTTACACATCATTATATTTTATGTCTTCTTGGATTGCAGCACAATCATCAACAAGTAGCTCATGCAAGGTGATCCACATTTGAAAGGAATTAGTGAATGAACCCAAATCAATTAGTCTAAGGGTGTGGGTGAGCCTGACAAGGCCAAAAGTTGTCAGGATGTGCTGACATTTATTGATGAAATCTTTCGCAATCCAACCCGAAGTTCCTTCTCCACAAAGCATCAGGATTATGTTATTACTGTAAGTAGATAATATGAGTTTTGAATATTTTTATTTGGTCATATATCATAGTGAATTGACAATCACAATAAGTATGTAGGTATATACAAGAGTCAATGGTGGATGAGAGAATCATCAAGACCCTAATTATCCCCACTTAATGTTTGATGTAATGTGTTTAGTTGCATAAATATTGAGAAAAATGTTTTTCCTTTTGTGAGCCAAATAATTTTGTTGTTTATATTTTATTTGTGTTTCACTTATATGGTGAAGACATTAGGTGTTTTTATTAGTGTCTTAAATGTGGGTAACAATCTAACCCATATATAAATTTCTAATTTATTTTCTCAGGTATAAAATGAGAAAATTTGGGTTATTAGGCCATTTTTTATACTCCAACACAAGTAACTATGGTTAGGGTATTTGAGAAGGAGATTAGAATGTGGTTGGAATGCTATTTTTGGGGATTATTTTAGGGAATTTTCTAAGAGAACAAATATTCTTGATAGATTGTTTTTTGGAAAAACATGGCAGAAAAAGGGGGAAAAGGGTTGAATAAGAAGAGGTCTTATTCATAATTCCATTAAAAAAATTATTGTGGAAGGTAGGTTTTATTTTATTGACCTATATCTCCTTATTAGTCACTATATATTTTCACTTATGTAAGATCCTCTTAAGTGAGTGTATAATTTTGTGGGCTTTGTTTGATTGTTTCTTAGTCATGCCTTAGAAAATAATAAGCTTCTTAAATTAGTATAATTCTACTTCAATTCATCGGTTTTTCTTCTTGTATCGAGGCAAATATTTGTGGATTATCATTTTTTTGTGTCTATATTGGAAGAAGCCTGCATTGTGTATCACACATCTATGTCAATATTTATATGGGGTCTATTGTATTCTCTTGGCTTGAAGGTTAGTGAGAGACTCCATAGCATTATGACCCATATGGTTTGGTGGAACGATTGGTTATTTATTGACTTATGGGTTAGTATAAAATATGATATATAGATAAATGAATATTTTTCTTGTAGTTTCCTCCAAATTGTGTGGTTCATGAAGGGCCCACATAAAAAAAATAAAAGAAGAAGTTATTGTAACTATTTGTAAAGGAGAACTTTTAAAAATGCATTAAGGAGCATAAAATGAAGGTACTTAAGCTTTGCAACTTAGAATTTTCTCTTGTTAGTATTTTTTCATAAATATGAGGTTTGTGAAGGCCCTTGTAGATTTTAATTATAATATTGTTTCCTATGGATTATATAGAAAATATTAGGTTATCAAAAAAGGTAAGAGATTTAAAAATGGTTGTAATATATTTGTGAGTTTAAAAAAATCTAAATTACTATTGGTAAGGAGGGTGAAGTTTTTGATTAAAGAAAAAACAGGTTTTGAGGGGACCCAAAACCTCATACAACAGGTTTTGGAGGGACTCAAAACCCTCAGATTTTACCAGGATCTGGAACCCACAATACAACGCTGCTAAGAGGAATAATCATAAAAAACCAACAGTCCAACCTCAACCATGACAAAAAAGACCAGCGTCTTTCACAT